>NW_006767442.1:343893-398356 GCF_000264995.1 Punctularia strigosozonata HHB-11173 SS5 | reverse complement strand
TATACCTACCTACCTACCTACCATGACGTGACATTCATCAATCTGCCCCTGAACAAAATCAGTTTACTTAAGGGGGTCTTAGCATCACTTCATGTCACGTTTGCTGACCACTCGTAAATCTGAGCCAAGACCGATGGACTGGGGCGAGAACGTTCATCAGTTCGTCTCCAAATTTGATCCCGCATTCGTCTGTGGCTGACGAGATGTAACTTAGCCGCGGTCCTGAGAATGAGCGCGCTCGCTCTTATGTATGTGCAGCTGTGATGCTATCCGAATCCCTCCCCTCTGTTGATCGCTCTCCTCCGCAGGTCTGGTTTGATGTCGAAGAAGCCTGCGACACTCGTGGATGCCTGGATCGAAACATGTCTCTCCGAGGAATGCGCCTTACTACCAATGGCGGAATGTGGGCCCGATAGCCTTACATATCAAGATATGCTCTCAGTGTGCTGCATTCTGGCGGAAGAACTCGAACGAGACTATGGACCGACACCTACTGTGGCCATACTCAGCGAGAACCATCCGTATGTCCTCGCGGTGATACTTTCTGTGTGGCTCCTCGGCGGCATAGTGGCGCCTCTGGACCATCATGCCCCGGACGAGCTCATTAGTGGGATGCTTACAAACATTGGGCCGCAATGTGTCGTAGTTCCGGAGACGGACGCAAGGGTTCAGAAAATTGCAAGATGTACGCCATGGATCAAACTCCTCTCGACCCTGCTCCCTCTGATCTCTGTTGTTAGCTCATAATATCCCGCTCCGCGCCTTCGCTCTCGAGGGAAGTACGATCCCTGCATTGATCCGCCAGTATGGCCCCAAGAAACTCACGCCGCCTCCCGTGCATCGCCCTCCGGAGAATATTGGGCTATATGTCTTCACTTCTTCCGCATCCTCCGTCTCCAACCTGAAGGCCGTTCCGCTGTCACACCGCTCGATCTATGCGGGTTGCATATCCCAACTTTCCTGGCTTCGTCGCAATTATCCGGACAACGATTTTGCTCGATTGCGAGTCCTGGGATGGTCGCCCTGGACGCATATTATGGGTATATCGCATGACATCGGTACACACACCATCCTAACAGGCGGCTGTTACGTCTTTGCTCTGACACCCTCGACTTATCGACTTCCGGACTTATATGACGAAACGATGGCTGGCGGAGACATACCACATCGCTTAGCGGATGCAATTGTTCGGACACGAGGAACCGCATTAGCAGCTGTCCCGTGGGTTCTTGAGGGTGTCATGGCTACGTGCGAAGCATTTCGCAGCCAAAGAAGGTCTGAGATTCAGAATGCTCTCCGACGATACCAGGTTATCATATGTGGAGGGGCGAAATGCAATTCTCAGCTCCTGCAATGGTGCACAAGATTGAGGTTGAACCTAGTGATCGGGATAGGCTCAACAGAGTTGGGAGGTAAGCATATATAGTCCAGCTGGGCCAATCACCTCATTCAACTCCTGCATAGGTCCTCTTTTCCACGGTCGTTTAGTCGATTGCATGGATGCGGGCTGGCGGATGGAGGATAAACTTATAGCGGATGCTCAGCTCACGCTTCTCGATCCGCAGAGTGATGGAAGAACCACCAGTCAGTCATTGAGTTGTTCCGTCATGAGCGGGAGTTCATAGCGTATCACAGGAGGTGAACTCCTGATTCGAAGTCGTCTCATCAGCCGCGGCTATCTAAATCATGATAGTACGGCTTTCCGTGGAGATGATGAAGGATATATCACCTTTAGCACAGGAGATATATATTCGTTTACGGACGGTCGATACACTTGGGAAGGTCGCAAGGAGGAATATATTCAGCTCTTATCCGGAGAACAATTTGATCCAAGAACAATCGAGCGACAGCTGGACGGCTCTGCTGGCATTTCCCGGTCCTGTGTGGTTGGCGATCGGTTCCTAGGCGCCACCTCTCGACATGTTTGTGCCATCATCGAGCCTGACACCGGTAGTGGAGATCGAGGCGATATCATGCGTGCCATAGGTGTCATAAACCGTGATTTACCGCCTCCTCTGCGCATCACACCACGCCGGATCCTGATACTCGAAGGCGACGAACGACTGCCACTGACGAAGAAAGGGATGTTATTCCGCAAGAAGCTTCGTCGGCTGTATCAAGATAGATTGGTGGACAACTTCGGTCAAGTGGCCGGACGTGATAAACATAATCAGCAAGCACCTGCAATGGATGACGTCCGCCAGACGGTCATCACCGTTATCAGTGGCATTTTAGGCGTAGAGAGAGACGCGTTAGAGGCCGACCAGAACTGCACGTTCGCAGAAGTACTTGATCTTCCCTCTGTGATCATGACATGGACTGAATCATATCCACAGCTGGGCATGGACTCGCTCATGGCGGTCGCTGCGGTGAACGCGCTGAACGAGCGGTTTCAACTAACGTTGCCTTTATCGACATGTCACGACCATATCAATGTTCTCGCCCTCACGACGGCCGTCGTCGGCGCCCTGGCGCCTCACTCTGCGTTGTCCCACGACATCCGTGCAAGCAGCAGACAATATAATCAATCCTCTATTGAAGTCGTTATTGTTGGCCAGGCTGTCCGCCTTCCTGGTGGTCTCGACACGTCGCACAAGCTATGGCAGGCATTGATTGAGCGCCGAAAGGACATCATGACCCCCATACCGCCGCATCGGTGGGACCACGCAAGCTTCTACTGTCCTACCGTCGAGAAGCCAGGTGATGTAACCCTGGATCGAGCGGGCTTCGTGGATATCGAAAGCTTTGATGCATCTTTTTTTGGTATATCCGCGTCTGAGGCGTTATCGGTTTCTCCGTCCGTCCGTCTAGCACTCGAAACTGCATTCGAAGCATTTGAAAATGCGAATATACCTGTATCGCAAGTTAAAGGCTCGAATATGGGAGTTTGGGTGGCTACTGGCCCGGATGACGGCTATTCTCATCTTCTATTCGCTGAAGGAGGCTTCAATAGTACGTGGTTATGTATTGCACATCGACAAGAACTGAGCCCATTCTCTTCAGTATATAACCGGTTCTACGGCCAAGGCATCGCCAACAGTACTGCCTGCGGCAGACTTAGCTAGTGCGTCTGCTCCAGCACCTATTCCTATAGCGACTGCTTATGTCATTGTTGTCAGCCTTCTCGACCTGCACGGGCCTTCAGTAACAATTGACACGGCTTGCAGTGGCGGCCTAGTCGCACTTGACCACGGTACGTGACCATGACTGAGCGCTGCCGATCTACTATTGACCATTAGACTTAGCGGTTCAGTATTTGCAGAGCGGTGATGGCGATAGTGCGCTGGTATGCGGCGTAAACACCCACGTTTGGTGAGTACTCTATGAGAGTAAGGTGACCGCGGCGCTTAAGTATCTTCGTAGGCCAGGAATTCTTGGGTAAGAAATTACAGCCCGTCCTGTATAAAGACGTTCAACGGAAGACCTTGCTAGGTTCCTCTCCGCCCAGCGCATGACATCCCCAGGAGGGCGTTGCGCCACATTTACCGAGGAGGCGGACGGCTACGTTCCCTCCGAAGGAGCCGTTTCCTTGATACTGAAGACTCGATCTGCTGCTGTTCGTGATGGAGATACAATCCTTGGTGTGATCAAGAGCACGGCAGTACAGCATAACGGCCGTACACAAGGTCTTATCGCTCCAAGTGCGAAATCACAGGTTACTCTGCAGAGAAATGTGCTGTCAAAAGCAGGGCTACAACCTTCCGACTTGCAGTAAGTATGTGATAAGACATTCGACGACTAATTGCTGATCAACGCCTCCAGTTTGGTCGAGGCGCACGGTACCGGGACTCGGCTCGGTGATATCATAGAAATCCAGGCGATCAACGAAGTCTTTGCCGGCTCTCATGAACTTCGATCTCCTTTGATCGTCGGCGCGGCGAAATCGTGTGTCGGACACACTGAGAGCGTCGCTGGCTTAGTAGGTGTCGTAAAGACACTTTTGTCCTTCAAGCACCGCACCGTCCCGGGCTTGGTTCACCTCACCGAAGGGAATCTCAACCGTGGCATAAATTGCAATGCGGTACCATTACGTATCCCTGCGCGTACCGTTTCTCTCAGGCACGATTCGGGCCCATCTCGGGGCCTTGTCTTGTGAGTCTTTTGTTGCTCATGTATTGACCCCCTTGCTGAAGATTCATAGGGCGTACGGCTTCGCAGGTACCATAGCTGCTGCTGTGCTGGAACAAGCTAATGAACAGCGCCGCGCACAAGGTTCAGCACCACAACGTCCACAATATATGATCTTTGCCGTTAGTGCGAAGACAGGCGCCGCTCTTAGAGATCTTATCTTCAAGTACATCTCTTATCTAGCCCATACTCCGGAGGAATTCTTCGAAGATGTGTGCTATACCACGTGCATCGGACGAGAACATTATCGCCACAGGTTTTGCTGTGTGGCGACCTCTGTTTCCAATTTACGTCGCCAACTTCAAGATGCAGCCGATTCAGTTACGCTTGCTTCTTGCAGACAGGGACTCCAAGTGGTCCACGCGTTCCCAGGACAGGGTTCACAATATCCTGGGATGGCCAGAGCTCTTTGTGCCTTCTCCGGGTACCGAGAAATAATCCTGGAGGCTTGTGCAAAGGCGTCTAGCTTACTCTCCGTCGATTTTCGCGCCTTGCTACTCGAGGAGTCGCAAGATACAGAGCATTCGCTCGACAGCACCGATATAGCCCCTGTCTGCATATTCTTGTATCAATATGCGGTATCCACCTGGCTGCAGAGCATTGGAATCAGCGCTCAAGGTGTTATTGGACACAGCGTCGGAGAGATTGCCGCTTCTGGTATGTAGACGTAACTATTCCCCGCGAGCACTCGTTCATTCTACTATAGTCGTTGCTGGCGCGCTCTCGTTTGAAGGGGCCGTGCGGTTCATTATAGCTCGGTCAGCGGCCATGGATCACGATACTCCGGAACGCGGAGCGATGGCAGCATTGTTCACTTCCGAAGAAACGGTCAAAACTCTGATCCGAGAATCTGACCTAACGGATGAAATCACTATCTCGGTTTATAACTCAGAGCAGAACCACGTTGTTTCGGGGAAACGATCGGCGCTGGAACGTTTGCTTCGAATCGCCGAGGCATCTGGTGTGAAAAACATTCTTCTGAAGGTCAAACAAGGATTCCATAGCCCATGCATCTCGTTCTCGCTACCTGCAATCCAAAAGTGGCTAGCGAATCATGAGGCTGAACTGGGATCGCCCTCGATTCCATATTATTCGTCTTACTTAGGGGGCCTTGTCGGTCATGATCAGAGGCTCGATACAGAATTTTGGGTGAGTCGACGAAAACCGACGTGTAGCGCATATATTCACGTCTCATAGGTCAACCATGCTGCACAACCTGTGCGCTTCAGTGACGCCTTCAGAGCTCTGCGAAAAGCATCCGCTCCAACTGTTCTGGTTGACGTCGGCCCACAACCATTCATACTCGCGTCTTCTTCCACGCTGGACTCAATTTCTGCGGACAAGATGGTCATTGGATCCTGCGCCAAAGAGGGCAAGGACCAGACATTTGCAATGCTGAGGGCGCTCGCGGTCTTACATCAACAAGGCGTGGATGTGGACTTCGCGCGTCTCTACTCGGAACGCGGTGTCGCATATTTGAAGACCGAGTTGCCTACGTACTCATGGCAAAAGAAGTGGTTCTATCCATCTGTGCGGCCATCGCGCAATGGACACGGGCAATTCACCACCTTGCCCGTCCCGACTAGCCTGAGCGATGATAGGACCATCGACGCTGGCCTCTACGAACTACTAGACGATCATCGCATACAGGGTCGACGGGTGTTGCCCGGGGCGGCGCTTGTTGCTTTACTCGCTTTATCACCTCATAATCCAGCGATGGCGCTCAAATCTCTGCAGTTTCATAAGCCCATGATTGTGGAGCAGGTCGGTGACGCGGTGCTAATGCTATTCGCAACGAATGGTTCCGTCTCCGTCACCACGCGGCAATCGGACGACGTTATATGTTCAGGTTTCGCTGGCGAGATATCCGAAAGTCCATATAACCGGCGCAATGGGCAGCCAGCAACCACCAGTCCTGCTCGCATCTTGAACAAAAAGCAAATATACTCGAACTTCCGCGAAACACAGTTTGGAAACTTGTTCAGCAGCATCCAGGACGGAAGAATTTGGAGCGACCGTGCAGAAGCTCACGTCACGATACATCCCTCAGGAGATGCCACATCTGACCTGATTCGCCAACTTGACGCCTGTTTCCATTTCTTTGGAGCATTGACGACCGAGTTTCCACCTGGTGTCGACGGTAATGAGGGCGCGTTCCTCCCATCTTCCGTAGAAGGTTTCAAGATGAACGGGAGGTCACTGCCTGCAGAATTCATTTGCCGCTATAGGCTTCCGATTTCCACCGAAAGGAAGTACAAAGTGATGTCTACATCTTTCGAGGTACTCTCGATGGAAGGCGAGGTCCTTGTTTCATGCCAATCATACAAGGTCGCCTGGATACCCTCAAGCGCAATTCATCCGCCTTTGGGTAATGGATCGATGCAGCCTAGAATGTTCAACTGGCGGTATAGATTCGACACCGATTCACTTGCATCGAGCTCGACGGATATCAATCACCATGCAAGAAGCCCATCTTTTGATGTTCTCATTTATCGTCCGACCACGTCACCCGGAGAATGTCGCCCGTCCACGACTGGCTTAATGTCTACTTGGATGCCGGTGGTTATTTCTCCCATAACGGACCGCCCTTGGGGTTCCCAAGGATGGCGCATACTTGAAGAACAAGCTCACGAAATGCATGCAATGCCCTGTACCGAGGAGAACCTGATATCCAAATTCGCGTCGAAGCAGCCATTAGTGGTTCTGGACATGACAAGCCTATGCGAGCCATCAAAATACGGGGTTTTGGTCACGACATGGGTCAGCGTTTTGCAGCTGCTGAAGTTGGTATCGAAAGGTCTCATTCAGATTCGAGGTGTCGTTGTTATCTCCTCTGAATGTGCGTACACCGAGGAGCAGACCCCTAGGCCGGATAGTCTCCCATCGCAAGCACCTCACATTCTTTCCGACGACAATGATATACCGTTGGGCGGGAGCGCCGTTCAGGGCATGGTTCGTGTTCTGCGTCGCGAGCTTGGCTTGGACGCCAGAGTAGCGTGGGGAATCGATATTCCTGCCAACCTAGACGCGGCCGTGATCAAAGAGCTGGATTACCATATACGGAACGAGGTTTCCGCCAGGCTGAACACAACTTCCGGAATACGTGACTCCTTAGTCGTGTATAGGCGAAGCGCAGAGAACAACTCCTGGACGAGGCGGCGTCCCGTTCTTTCACCCATCTGGCCAGTCCCCTCAGAACAACGAAAACTTGGGACGGGCGGTACGATAATCACGGGTTCAGGAAGCATTGGCCTCGCGCTAGCGACGGAAATAGTGAAGGAGACGGTGGATGCGCCCTCCGGAATTTTCGTTCTCGGCAGGCGAGCGGAGAGTGACCGAGTAGTCAGTACCAGTCATACCTTTCATGCTCATACTAAAGCTTGATGATGTGCAGATTCAAAGGATGCTGCACGATATTGGCCACCCGCACAAAGTGCAATACATTCAGGCAGATCTGGCAGACGTTGCTGCTTTAACCAACACACTTAAGGATCTGCAGAATTCAGAGCGTTTCGGGCCTATCAACTCGATTATACATACCGCTGGCACCGTCAGGGATTCAACCATCCCTAGTATCAGCAGGGAGCATTTCGAGGGTGTGATCTTCCCCAAGGTTCAAGGCGCATGGAACCTGCATGTAGCGAGCCTTAATGCCAAGTTAGACGTGAAATCATTCGTATTGTTGAGTAGCATCAGGTCAGTGTCTGCCACCGTAGCTTGAAGCAGGCACTGACGAAAGCTTGATTGCAGCGTTCCACTTGGAACCGCAGGGCAACTATCGTATGTAGCGGCGAACTCCTTCATGGACTCGTTGGCCGCGTACCGCAACAGCATGGGCCTTCCTGGACTGTCACTACAACTCGGTGCCTGGGAGTCGCAGCTCACAGCAAACATGAGTTTCGAAAAGGCGGCAGTGAAACTGGTGACACACGAAGAGGGCATTCCTATCGTCCTTCAGATCATCACCCGAGCGCAATCCAATAATGGCACACCGGACGGGACGATGGCGGTGCAAGGGATTGCGAAGCTCGATCTACAGCAGCTTGCAACAGATGGAGTAGCTGACAGTGATTCATTGTGGGATGAGGTGTTGAAGGACGTTCAGACGACTCGCATTGGGTTAAGGAAGGAAGACATCACGAAGGAGGCTATACAGAAGGCACTCTGGTCCAGCTTGGACCAGTGCCTCGGATCGAGCAATGATGAACCAGGTGAGCTATCTATTACAAGCGAGGATCGCTCAGTTATCAATCTGTCTGCAAAGACTGGGGCTGCAGTCTCGGGTCCTACGGTGTCGATTCCATCGCGTTCGCCCAGATACGGGGCGCTCTGGTTGAGGCACTGAGCGTGGAGGTGAGCTGAGCCGCCTGCATACACGGACGGCGTCAGATCTGACTCATCTCATCTTCAATAGGTGCCCATCAAGTTCCTGGATGATCGATATTCACTCCATGATATCATCGAGCACCTGCTATTGACGACGAATGGGGAAAAGCAAGGATAGAAATTGGCACTGAACACGAATCCTTTGATTAGGGTGGTGAAATGTTGTCTGCGTCTGTCCTAGTTTACGTAGTGAATTTCTGAACGATGGGAGCTAGCTTTTGACCACGTATAGCCCGTGCAACTCGTGAGTTTTCATGATATAATACAGATGCGTTCAGTAAATCAACGAGTACGATAGTGTGATGGGATATCAAACAGCAATGGTTACAGTAGCATAACGGGCAAATTCTCCATGGATCACGGCGAAAGAAACGCAATTGCGGGGGTTGCGAGATATTGCCCAGGGGTAGGACCACGGAGGAAGTACGACAGCGTCGGGAGAGACTCGAGGGACGCCAGCGTGTCTAGGTCGCGCTCTCGCGTCATCGCCGCAGCGGACAGCGTTGAGGGAGCGGGATAGACGGAGTGCCGACTAGTGCTCAGGCCTTGTTCTCGATGCTCCGCTGACTGGTCGTGTCGTTCTGCTCGTGCGCGATCTCGCGCTCGTACTTTTCGACGTCCCGGTCACGCTGCTGCTGCGAAACGGAGCCGAAGATGACGTCCATCTCTTCGAGGGAGCGGCCCTTGGTCTCAGGAATGAGGAGCGAGAAGACGCCCATACCAAGGATGTTGATCGTGCCGAACATGAAGAAGACCTTGTAGCCCAGGTTAGTGATGATGGTCGGGGTCTCCTTAGAGACGACGAAGTCTGTTTACGAAATGCGGGTAAATATCATATATGCCTTATATTGAGGGAAAGTACGTACTCCATAACCATTGGGTGCAGCTGGCGGTAGCCAGACCGTAGTGCCGAGTGCGAGTGGG
Organism: Punctularia strigosozonata HHB-11173 SS5; assembly: GCF_000264995.1. Lineage (NCBI taxonomy): Eukaryota > Fungi > Basidiomycota > Agaricomycetes > Corticiales > Punctulariaceae > Punctularia > Punctularia strigosozonata. The sequence continues at coordinate 388,918 of NW_006767442.1, read as the reverse complement.
GAAGATATCGGCAACATACACCCAAGGCAAAGGGCCCCATCCCAGGGAATAAAAGAGCACGTAGATGTAGATCATGCCGGCCATCGCTTGACTGGCCTGGGGCACTGCGCCGGTGTACGAAGCCGGAGGCGGGTGCGTCTTGAGAATCGCGCCAATGATGAAGAAGAATATACCCATGCCCAATGCGGAGATGAAGAGCGAGAGCTTGCGCCCGAGCCATTCAACAAAGAAGAAGACGAAGAGAGCGGTGGCAACCAACTTCACAACGCCGTAAATACCAGAGGCGAGGAGCGAGGGCGTGGTACCGGTGTAACCGATGGCCTTGAAGATCTGGGGGGCATAGTAGCCCACGGAATTCTGCCCCGACCATTGTTGAAGCGTGAAGATGACGAATGCAATCACGAAACGGATGAAGTTGCCTTTGCCCAGGAATGCCTCCTTGAGACCGAGGCCCTTGCGAGCCTCACGTTCCTCCATGATAGCAGCCTCGATCTCGGACATCTCGTGGCGCACGGCCGGGTCCTCGGGATGGAGCTTGCGCAGGTAAGCAAGGTTGGCCAAAGCCTCTTCGTTTCGGTCAACAGACGCCAGCCAACGCGGTGACTCTGCAACGGTGAGGAGGCCCAAGCACATGATGCCGGCGGGGACGAGCTGGAAGCCAAAGGGAACACGCCACACAAGCGGAGAAGCCTTCAACTTGTCGTTGAGGGAGATACCGTCTACAGTGTTTATCTTAGTCACGCAACTCAATCAATCAAGCTGTCGTGCGACGTACAGTTCAAGAAGTACGAGACCATGACACCTACTGCCACCATGATCTGGAAAAGACCGGTGATTCGGCCACGAACGTCCTTCGGAGAGCATTCCGAGACGTAGGCAGGGGAAACCGCGGAGATCGCGCCGATTCCGAAACCGGAGATAACACGGCCGGCGTAGATGAGTTTCAGCCCGTGGCTTCCACCCCCCGCGACGGTGGTGAGGATCTGATACGCTATGAGCGCAAAGGTTGCAGGCAGGATTTGAGGGACTCACCGCGCCGACCATGAAGATAACGGAGAACGCGACGAGCGTCCACTTGCGGCCAATCTTAGCGGAGATGGGAGCCGACAGGATTGCACCGAAGAAAGCGCCACCCTGGAGGACCGAGACGACGTTGGAAGAAACCTCGTTAGTCTTCTTCGTGTTCGGCGTGAGGTCGGGATTCAACATATCGAACTCCTGCTCGAAGAACTTCTGAGAAACGACACCACCCGCGATACCGGTGTCATAGCCGAAAAGGATGATGCCCCAGTAGGCGACGAAAGCGAGCCCTATGGCGCGAGCCAGTCAGCAACCCAGCCCGGATCTTGCGAGACAGGAGAGTAACGACGTACAGTAGACCCGGATGTTCTGGAGGTTGATTGCTGCCATCCTTGTCGCCGGCGGTTGAACGAAGCGAGACGGGGGAAGGTAGAGGTACCTGGATTCGATTCACGCATGACCCGGAGCTTTATAGCCAGAGGGTGACCACCGGCCACGGACGAATGTTCTTACGGAAGCGAACCGATCAACTAAAACCAGGCACGACGCTGCCCCGCACTCGGACCGCCGCGGTCCGGGGCATCCGTTATGGGGGCGGGGCCCCGGATATCACTGCACGTTCTTGCCGCGAAGCGGTCCGGGGCGCTTGGGCCGTAGCGTAGCCATCGATGACGGCGGGCAAGGCTCCGGCAGGACGCTAGTTACATACAACAATATTAGATGCTGTTCCACCAACATCAAGATAAGAAACGTGCCTTCACGTCTGGGAGCGAAAGAAGGTTTGTAAATTTCATGCTACGCACAATAAGGGCCGAAGATACATCAGAGCGCCCCGCGAAGGTCGCCCAACCGCACTATTTACATATCATCAAGTCCGGAGCAAATTAGCCTTCGCGGCCATGTCCGTCCGATACTAGGAAAGCTGATCGACTTACCGCGTTTCTAGTTGACGGGCCAATCGTGTTGAAAAAGTTCTGCCTCGTCCAAACCTGCAAGGATTCATGGGAAACAGTCGCTAGGAAATACCCTAAACGCGCTGCAAAGCCGAGCAGAAGCTCGGAGACGAGTATAACGGTAGGCAAGAATGACCGGGACCGTCATCTACGCTCTTCGACCAAGCTACTGAGCTCTTGAACGCCCGACGATCGAACAGGAGTATCTTCGGATCCATCAGAAGCCCCCATTCCACCATATTCGAGATAGGGCAAGACACGATGCACTTGACACTGAATACGTACTCTTCGAGGGTGCACCGCCGAGTTCCTGGCAAGCGACTTACAGTGACCAACGGGCGCGCTGTGTGGAGATAGACGACGCAAGTCCTTCCGGACCGCTTAACGATGCGTGTGCATATATGCATATGGAAGTCGGAGCAGCGGGACGAGCCGTTGGGAGATCGGCATATGGTATGCCTAACCGGGTTGCCGCGTTGTGCCTCCTTGCGCCATTCATATGTCGCTACGTTGGTCCCGCGGCTACGAGTCATGTTATCCTCCACATCGAATGCTTGATGAAGCTTGAAGCTTGAAGCCGCGTCCGGGCTCAACCTGGCTGCCCGGATCTCAGGCGCAAAGTTAGGTAGGTAGGTAGGTAGGTAGTATTAACCGGCGCGGTCCCAATACCGGAACAGCCGGGCCCCAGGGCCTCGCACTAGTGGCGAGCCGGGACACCCTGGTCTACACGGTTCCCGTCCGCTCTATGAGCCAACACACCGCTTCGACCAGTGCGAACCGGATGCTCGCGGCCCGGTGCAGCATGGGGCACCTCCACGTCTATACAGTATATCAGATGCAGATGCGCACGACGAGCACGGCCAGCCACATACTGCAGCTCCGCGCGGCACAAGTTGGTGCACAGGTCGATTGCCACGACGTTGACGGATAATCGGCTATGGTCGTACAGCTGAATCGTTTGCATTTGATGTCTCCAGTGTGTACAACGATAGCGAGCTCGTTTACGGGGCCTTCTGGCTGAGTGACAGCTGCACGCGCACCCCGGCACAGCCCGGCACACAGTGACACTGACAGTGACAACGCCCGGTTCCGGGGCACGTGAACATTGCTTACGCGTGTACGCGAGGCGCCACTCGTCAGTAGTACAACTCGTCCTCATTCAATCCGACAACGTTTCTGTGCTTACCAGTCATACGCTACTTCCAACATCCACCCTGAAGTTTGAGGCTCGAAAGCAACAGCGGATCAACGCCACTCTCAACTAGGGTACCTTGTCCTCATCGGGCCTTTCATCGCACTGTAGTATCGTCGACACTTGGTGTACCCTATGGTGCCCGGTATGTGCAAATGCAACACATACTGAGGTGGATATAGCAGAAGCTGACTCCGCCAGTAGATCATCATTGCGCTTGACCTGATAGATTTCTACATCGCTCAAGTGCTACCGATCCCTACACCCATGTCGTCCCCGGCACCGTCACGTCATGGTCACTCGGGGGATTCAGATCCGAGGAAACCTGGTCAGTCGTCCCGTGTCCCACAGCAATCCTACATCCCCTCCATCTACATTCTCAAACCACCAAAACGTATGTTCTCTCCTCTACTTCCTATGTGCAGCGTATTCACTACACTTTCTCTATCGCAGCTCAATATTCCCCACACGCCGATGAACGGTGCATAACCTACTGCTCGCAATCCATCCGCGGGAGAACCGAACAGAAGGAACCTTGGTGTCGTTCTATATGCATCCGCCGTGTATTCGAGCACGAAGTCCGTCGCGTCCTGACCACCTACACCTTCCCCATGGGCAAAGCGATGCCAAACAACGCTGCAACCGAAGAATTGAAGATACCACTCCCACCCGAAGGCCAGGATCCCAGCGCCGTCCTCGAAGGCACCGTCATCGGCCGATTAGCGCACGGGCTCGACGACGGGGATTTCGGCGATGACGAGCACGCGCACATTCCAGCGAGGCTCGCATCGTCTACAGGGGACAAGCCGCCTGAGACGAAGTATTGGAAGGCAGGTTGGTACATTTGGGCAAGTAAGAGCAAGTGGGCGGCGCTGGAGCGCATGGACAAGATGTCGATGCCGCTCCAGTCGGAGCACGACTGGGAGTGCTACAAACTGCGTAGGAACGAAGAGTGGGCACGCCACAATGGCGTCCCGCTGCCGCGGGACCCGACGACCGCACCCTTCTCGGTCAACTCGAACCCGGAGGAACAGCGGCTGCAGGACGAGATGTGGACGGCACATCAAAACGGGATACCCTACCCGATCTCGGTCGGGCAGTCCATTCTGGTGGCGCTACCTCCGCCTTCTCCATTCCCCGCCATACATGCGCAGCTGGGCAACGTTCTGAAACCGACGGGGAAGGTGCTGGAGTTGTTCCAGAAGAGCTTGTCAGATGGCTCGCAGAAGGAGTTCGCGTCGAAGCTGCTGGAGAAGGCGGGTTCGAGCGATCCTTGGGTGTTTGCGAGGAACGCGATGGGGAGGGCTTGGGAGCATATGTGGAAGAAGGGCGGTGATGGCGAGAGTCCAAGCGAAGTATGAATAATCTACTCTAAATCTGTTTTTGGCCCCTCTCCTCGGCAGACCGGTTACTATGATTTTCACACTCGTTCAATTCATCTCATTAGAGAAGGAAGGTAGTGATGTAGGGAGTAGATTCTTGGTTCCATTCATCAATACCTGTTGGTTGCGCGAATAAAGACTGCACTGCAAGCCTTGTCAACGTAAGAGTTCCTTGACGTCCATAGCTAATGCTCCTGCGAACGGTGCTGAAACATTCCAGGGATTGGTACAGCTGGTAGGTCAAAGAACGCACGGATCGGACGATAGCTCCCCAATATCGTGAAATACGGTAACATATGCCATACGGTGGACGGCGGGCCCGGACAATATCACGAACTCATGTCAACTGCCAGTTGTCGCATCCAGGGGCATATGCAGTGGGATCCGCGGCCGGGAGCAACTAGGGTACCCTAACTATAGACAAGGCCCAACGCGAAGATGAATAATAGTCTTGAAGGAAGGGATGAGGATAATGCCATGATGGACAACGAAATGTTATGAACACAGAGATCGCGGTCTTCGACGGCCACGATTAAACAATCCGTTCAATGGAGACCAGAGTGGCCCGAATATGGCTTGATTAACAGTCACCATGTATAGCGCGCGATTGACGAACAGGCTCAATGAGATGAGCCAGAAGATATAGAAAACAGATTTCCAAGGCAGCTACGGATACATATGAAGGCTACGGTTGCCCACATCGATGGCTAGCATGTCATACCAGGGTATATATTGTCCGGGCTTAGCATTAGCGTTTCAGGGGTGGTACTTTCCTGCAAAGGGCACAGGGCTGAGGAGAGGGCGGGGTCCCGCCGATCCACCTTCGCTTGCACCGCCGTAGTACAACAAACCATGAACATACTCAGTAAAGTTTGCGTAGAATCTACGATGTATGTTTACCGTTTTACCGTTTCAAGTCGGAGAACTATAAGGCCCGTTCGGCGACGCCTGATCCTGGAAGAATCAGATGATTTGACTCCGCACGCATACCATAAACAATAATGGCCTGTTCGGTAGCAGGTGCAATCAGCGCTGAATGCCATTCAGCGCTGAAAAGATGATAATCGCAATGTGACCCACGGTGACCGTCACCGTCAGTCACACATGTTGCGCCGTTTGGCTGTCAATTTCTGACTGCATTCTGACTGCATTAAATCTACATGCTCCAAACTCCCATACTATATATTTGGATAAATATAGGCTCTGTCTCTGTATTTTATCAATATTTTTTGAGCACTGAAGCACTGGTATCTTCTAGCGGAATATCTTTTTCTGGTAACAACACCGAGATTATCCCAACACGGGAGTTTAAACTCCGGAAAAAAATACAGTATCATATATAGTGGCTGGAGTAGACTACTCAGCCAATTTTTCTTGGAGTGTTAGCAAAACATCATCCGCAAATCGGTATGAATACCATCGTTGTGCCACACCGGCTGGTGGTGTGTGACTCCCACGCATATAACGTGTGCACGTGGCACTGCGCGATTATCAGCTTTTCAGCGCTGAACCCCGGTCAAAAGTCGCACGGCGTGAGTCGGCGGTGGATAGCGCAGGGCGGCAATGTGATTATTTCGCCGGCGCAGAAAGGCGCGGTAATGCGAGGGCGCGTTCGGAGTTCCCGATTAGGTGCGGCCCTCTACTCTTTGGTACAATGTCCGTTATCTCCTCGCTCTGAGCTTCTCGGTTCTCGTACTCTTTCAATCTACTCTCTGCAACTGTACAGTATTCAAACTACGACAAGGAATCTCGCCTGATCACGTGTCCGGTTTTTTTTCTTTCTCTTCTGAGAGTCGGAAGAGTCGACGAACTCCAATCGCCTCTTTGTCCTCGACCACATGCATCCCCTTCTGGCAACTATCGGCTCTATGTGACGGTTTGTAACCATGGTAACATGCTCTTCCCTCTATTGACCCATGGCTTATAGGGTGCATGTGAGAGAAGATTGTCGTGTTTACCAAGGTGCCTGTGCTTGCCCAAGAAGACTTCATGCCGCTCATATGCACCAATTTACTGAAGCCTACTTCACGCAGATTAATTGAATAGCCAGGGAACTCCCATGGATACACGGCGTTGGATTCGTGATCCTTAGATCACAAATATTAGTGCATAGTGAGTACATGTCTTTTGGTCCCTTATATGTGCTCATCTCTTGGGGCCTAGGTCAGCAAGTCAAGCAGGTACTCCCCTCGGGTTGTAAAACTCATACATCCCAGGTTTTCCACATATATGCATATACACAGCTTCTCGCCGCCCTGGATCGCACTAATGCTGCAAGGAACAACACCAGCATGTCGTACGTGCCTATTATGTTCCATTCCACTTACCTCCTCACGTTTGCCTTTGCCACAGGCTTTTCTCCGCGGGCTGGGCATCCCATAAGGCGTAAATCACAGATATCGCACAACGGTTTGCATGTACGGATGCACCCCAGCCCGCACGAGTCGTGTCGATGAAGGCGCGGCTTCAGACACTTCCGGGGACGATATCGAAGTGGGTAAGTACCCTTTGTTGTCACACTGTGCACTGTTTGTAGCCCGGTAATCGTATAGCATATATTGTACATTGCAATATATGCGCATTATAATAATATATGGTGAAATAATCGAGAGGCGCGAACAGGCGCATATTGGCGGAGGTCGTCTACGTGGGCTGCCGCCATTTCGCGCTGCTCTGCGCCACACCACACTGCACAGCGCCGCTGTAGACACTTTCTTATTTCGCTTTTCCGGCGCCAGCGTGCTCGAGGCAGCGCTCAGCGGCGGAATTTGCGTGCACCGCTCCACGCTGCTCATCGCAGTTCTCCGCCGTTCCGCGCCGTGCGACTTTTGACCGGGGCTGAACGTTGAACGGCGTTCAGCTTGGACCTGCTGCCGAACAGGCCCTAAGATCGTGAGACAAACCTAACATAATAGAACAGGGGCTTGCCATATGAGGAGGACAAAAGTCACGAACTGCCAGAATCAAGGCAGAATCAGGGCAGAATCAACCCCAACCGAACGGGGCCTAAGTCGGGGATTAAACTTACAAACACAGCCACGGTGAGCAATGCTTACTAATTATACGGGCTGGGAGATACCGGAGACAAGATCAGGCGACGGTACTTTTAACAGATGTTCGTTGTTTCAGGGCTTCACAGGTAAAGGCTCGACTGTATAGATATCAGCATGGCGTTTCAGAAGTAGAGTGCTAGAGTTAGACCATCAGTTCTGCACATAGTAGCATATAGTTACTCGCGCGGTTGTTATACAGCTCACGGGAACCGTGGATGCACTGTGTGCGCGAAGCGGCACGTATTGGCGTGCGATGCGACACCGGTTGTTCCGCTATTATATTGGGACCGCGCCGGAGATATACCTACCTACCTGGCCCCCTTATCCGGACGCCATCAGGCCATACTTTCTTGAGCCAGTAAAATTGGTTGATGCCCGCTACAGGTGATCTCAGACTATCTTCTCTACCGTGTCGCTGCGACCAACCTATGATACGGCGACTACGCGCGACGCGATAGACATGTCTCGCAATCCTGGGCTCCCGGCTTCGTGACTAAGGCGTATTCCAGACCTCCACGTTTTCTTGCGAATCGCGATCCACATGTTCACAAATCGCGAACGGCGGGACATGATAGCTCAGAAATCCCTTGCGAGTTATTCCGATATTCCCATCCTCACGTCAATGTTGAACTGATTGCGGAGCGTGAGGACTTCGGCCGGGGCCACCGGGGTCTATATCCCGGAGCCTAGCTCACATCCACGGTTCATTAAGTCCTGAACTGCGACCTATGATCTACGTCCTGATGGTCGTCATGAAGTCAACATCACCACAGGTACGACAGGCGGGTTTTATACAGGGACAGTCCTCTACAGCGCTGAATCTCCTTCAGAGGCCGGGTGCCTTTTCACTATTCTGTTCCATAGGCGCGTTCTTGAAGCGTTGTCCCGGGGGCTAGACGCTCTTTCCTGGCTTTCGCTCTGCTAAACTTCTTTGCTGGGTTACGCCGCGGTTTCACGCCTCCTGGACAGCGATCATGTATTCCTTCCTCTCGCTTTTCGGATTTGTGTGGGTTCTCGGAGGCTTCACTGCTTGTGCCCGCGGTGGCAAAGTTACACAAAAACAACTCGAACTGGTACGTCGCTTGCTGCTGGCTGTTGGCTAGCACACATCTGACCGGCCAATGTAGTCATGGCTCTTCAGCTGGGACAGCCAACTAGCTCTGCCCAATCCGATCACCGCCCAATGCGAGACGTTGCACGTCGCTTGGGGACGCGACTCGATGACTGGTCCTGACCCGATTGCCCCCTACTCGATGCTGGTCTTCTCGTCGAATGAGCAATCCCCCCTGGTTATTGATGCGGGAAGTGCTCTTGAGTTCGTGAGTGATGGTCGCTCGCCCCTTTGGATCGACTGACTCAGCCTGGAATCCTTCATTAGGACCTTACAATACCGTTTGGCCCCTCGACTCAGTATCAGGTGTGCATGTTCGACTCCCGCGGCAATACAGGTGGATGCCAGGCGGTGTATACTGTCTATCCAACCATAGGTGCGCTCTGGATATAGACTTCCGATGGATCATTCACTCAGTCGAGTCCGCGTAGATCAATCCACTGGTCTTGCGCCGACCTGCACCAACGTTACGTTTCCAAAACCCCTGAACGTAACCATGACCCAGGGCGACGGTACCGAATTGAGCCGCTATGCCTTCAACCCGCCTCAGGTCAGCCAACCAGTGCCTCTCAGGATATAGCCGTTATCCTGATCCCGCTGTCTCAGTGCGACACGCTGACTGTGACGCCCAATGAAGGGACGCCGCCTTTCACGCTAACAGTAAGCTATGATTTCGCTCGATTGCTATCTTTGATTATTGTTGGTCGTACTTTTTGACAGATCGCCCCTGCTTTGCGTCCTCCTATCAACATCACCAGCGAGACAAGTGGCCCCATCAATTGGACCGTAGACTTGGTCAGCGCTCCAACATACATATGTCGACTGGTGCTGAAACGTGATAATTATTCCCACACAATCGTGGTATCTTATCTATAGGATTGGGCTACGCCGTTCTTCCTTCTTCTAGCCGATGCGGACGGCCGGACATACACTGCTGGACCTCTGCATGCAGGAGGACCCGGGACGACGAAATGCTTTGCTCGTGGTCCTTCAGGGTAAGCCGACCTCCCGTCAGTGTACATTGCTGACTCACCGCTATCCAACAGCCCTTCAAATGGAGGCAAGATCGCGGGCGCCGTAATAGGGTCCCTGGTCGCGGGTGTGCTGCTGGGCGTAACATCCATGACGGCTCTATCTGTGTACAGGTCTCATCGGGCTATGCCCAAGCCTTCTCTATTCAGCTCGTTCGAGAAGAAAGAGTTCAGTGTTCTGGAGGAAGGGCAAAGACCAGTGGTACCTTTGAGTACGCGACGTTACGCTTTAGTATATCATCCACTGACTCAATCCATCAGACATAGACATCGCTCATATACCATCTGCTCCGTCGTCGATCGTTCCTGCCATGCCACGAGCTTCAAGCTTGTCTGCGCCGTTGCCAGCAGCACCGTTGCCGGCGGAACAAGCGAGACACAATTCGACGAGCCCGCGGCGGTCTAGGAAGAATACTCAAGATATGGCACCTGCTGGCACGCTCAGAACCGAGAACAGCGTAGGGGAAAGTAGCGGATCCGCGGCGTCCAGCCCAGAATTTGTGTCGCCGTCCTCGACCTCCGCTATATCGGGCCTGTCGTCGGTGTCCACCATCACGGAAAGTCCTAGCGAGGCTCAGGGACCGCTGTTAGCGGGCAGAGTATACATCAGGCATATGGATGGGGGCACCGTCATCGAGCTGCCTCCGAGCTATGTGGATGGGCGCCCACAACCACCGCCGAGCACGCAGAGCTGAGGGAGTTTATGGTGATATTGACCATGTTGTGGTTGTTGTTGTACATCAGCAGTTGTGTTGAAATCGGCAATCCTAGCCTTGTGACTAGGCTCGGTTTTCCTGTACGAGCGCCTATGTGGCCTGAAAACGGGTCCACCGCAGCGATCTGTTCATAGTGCTTTTAGCTTGCAATGGCCACTGCAGCTTCCGGAGCAACTCAGTGTGCTACCCAACCCTAACCACAATCATTTCACGGAACCCCAGGCTCAGCCGGGAGAGCGCAGCGGCATAAGCACCTGAATCTTCCCCATTTCCCTTCCACCGCCCCACGGCCTCCCGCTCTGTCGTCGACTGCACTAGCATGGTGCCTGCAGTTCACGACAAAGGCAAAGCACGAGCGGGGCATGGCCAGGACAAGAACTGGAATTATATCATCCGCTCAGGCCTTGCAGGCGGCATAGCTGGGTGTGTCGTACGTCTCCTCTCAATGCTCTACTCGTTGCCGGGCCTTATCTCGGACGCGGGCTGGCATTTATGCTGCACGAAACGTTTGCTGATATGCGTAACCGCGTTGTAGGCGAAGACGGTGATCGCTCCGTTGGACCGCGTCAAGATTCTATTCCAGACGTCCAACCCCGACTTCCAGCGATATGCGGGAACATGGTCAGGCGTGTTCCGCGCCGGCAAGGTTATATACAACGAGCAGGGTGTAAGGGGACTACTACAGGGGCACTCAGCTACCTTAGCACGAGTATTCCCCTATGCTGCCATCAAGTTCATGGCGTACGACCAAGTACATCATGTCAGTCGGTGATCGTTTGCCTCATGAAAAGGCCCGGAATGAATGCCAATGTATCAGGTGCTCATGCCAGCGAGGGAGAAGGAAACGAATGCGCGGCGGTTTGCCGCAGGTGCAATCTCCGGTGCGTATCCGGTTCGTCCGGGGGCCCGTGGCCGTGGCCGTTTCGTCGGTCTTCGGCCTTTCCTTGTTGTCTCCTAGTACATGATTCCAGATCATCCAAGGCTAAACCCTTGTGTATTGCAGGTTGCATCTCCGTATTCTTCACATATCCACTCGAGCTCATTCGCGTTCGCATGGCGTTCCAAACTCGTCACCAGAGGATACCTCCGACATCCGCCGCTGCGGGTGAACCATTGGCATCGTTAGCTTCATCCTCTGGAACTCGAATACGAACGCAACCACTACGCCCTTCCATCATGTCTGCCGTCGCACAAATATATCATGAAGGAGATCCAGCTCCGACGGCAAAACCCACCACCAAGCACCTTTTCGCGCGCTTCCCAGTACTCAAGTTTTATCGAGGCTTCACTGTCACAATCGTTGGCATGATCCCATATGCTGGCACCTCGTTCCTCTCGTGGGGGTACATGCGCTCCCATCTACTTTATCCTCGAGAGGGTAAAGAGCGCACACGCTTCTATCCGCTATACGATTTGGGTATTGGCGCTGTGGCGGGCGCGATATCTCAGACGGCGTCGTACCCGTTCGAGGTCGTACGACGGCGAATGCAAGTTGGCGGGCTCACGAGACCAGATCGGTGGATGAGATGGGGGGAGACAGTGAAAGCCGTATGGGCCCAGGGAGGCTGGAGAGGATTCTACGTTGGGCTGAGCATCGGATATATGAAGGTCGTCCCTATGACCGCGGTCAGCTATGCGGTGTGGGAATGGGGAAAGAGGATATTGGGTGCTTGAGACAGTGTATTATGACGGAGGCGTATGAACTACGCATGACAACCACGCTCTATTCACGGCGTCCTAATCATCGTTGATCAACACATTTCTGTAGACACTACAGCTCTGTACCCTTTACTCGATCTCCAGTGATGTGTCTGACAACATTCTACTAGAGCTTTCCATCGCGGCGATCTGCAGTTATTCGGATCCCGGTTCATATCAAAACTTACTGCAGTTGGTTAAGATCAATCATGTTACAGTGGCTCTCGATCTCATCGCAGGGTTTCCTGGTTCACGGTACGATACATACTGTATATACTGCTCAAAGCGCCCGAGTTCGTCCGAATGGGGAGCGTTTCGACGCTCGTTCGTATAGCCACAAGCTTGATGCATTGATGCATATGGTAACACCTCGGAGAAGACGGTCATCGAGCATCACGCTGCGGTTTCAACATGCATCACCATGTAGTCGTATCCCTCATAAGGACACCCCTCTACATCCTTGCAGCTGTCGCTAGCTCTACCGGGCCCGATGGCCTCACGGTTCCGGACGATGCTATCTAATTTCCTCTCAACACTTGTTGTATCCAAGGAGTCGACGCGTTATATACCCCTGCGGTCTCCATATGATACCTTTCGCCGAGCCCAGTGGGACAGAGAAGCAATAACGTGGCCGCCCTATTCATGGTTTCGACACGCCAAGTATCTCTGGCTATTGCTCATTCTCATGCTACCGTTCGTCTTCTTCTGGGCGCATGCTTGGCCGTTGAATGGGGGCGCCCTAGATTGTCCTCTTCGGATCGCACTGGCTGGTATCCCGCCCGCCTCCAATGCTCTGTCAGGGGGAAATAACGACTCGATTACACATACCAGTGCAACCTGGGCAAGGACGATAACTCCATCTGATCTCATGGCAATGCTTGAAGCTGAGGAGCATCCAGAGCTTCAAGGAAGCAAGATCATCCATCAAAGTTGGAAGAATAACAATCTTCCGGAGGACTTCGAACTCTGGAGTTACGAATGGAGACGATTGCACCCGAGTTCAGAGGGCTGGTTGTACGTTCGCATCGGTGTTATTCGCACCATAAAGTTGATTTTGTGTTTCTTCTTGCAGATACGTTCTTTGGACCGACTTCGACAACCGAGAACTGATGCGACGTTTCTATCCCCATTATCTCTCAGCCTACGATGCGCTGCCTCGCGAGATTTATCGCGCCGATATGGTCCGCAATGCGTACATGCACGCGTTCGGCGGGGTGTATGCAGATTTGGATATGCTACCTCTAAGGTCCACCTCGGATAACATGCCAGCTATATTCCCCCATTCGCCGTCCACGGCCAATTCAAGTACGAGTCCGGCGGACTCTCCTTTTCGAATGGCATACCTAGGCCGCATGGGCCGCGAGAGCTTCGAGCATTCCATACCAAACGCGTGGATGGTGTCCAGTGCTCCGGGACACCCGTTCTGGCTAAGACCCCTGGATGCCGTGCTGCAATACCTCCGGGATGCAGACTCGACGCATCTCAGTGTCGAAAACGAGAAGACGATCGGGATCGAGGTGGGCCCTGAGGCCGTGACGGGGCCCGTGGTGCTTCGAAAGGCTATACTGGAGTGGGAGGATGAACGGGAGAGTAGGGAAGCGAACGGTGAGTGGGATCAACTCAGGGTGCTCCGGGAAGGAAAGGCGAGCTTATTCGTGCCTGAACATTTCGGCGATGCTAATCATGGACTAGATATATCCGTTTGACTGGAATGCATCGCCCCTCTCGACTAAGGCACGACGCTGTTGGGCAATATTGTACAGATCCCGCTGATCCTGAACATGGTCTCTTACAGTGCGTCTGCTCACCACACCATTCGACGTTCAACCGAGAGCGATGCAATAGTATGTATCCCGCGGCATGGACTATCACATAGTGCGTTTCTCTCGTTCATATTACAGCCCTCGTTGCTGACCCCCGTCGTCTCGTAGCTGGGCGGCCTCTTGGAAGACTTTCCAGTAAGACGGTCCTATCCCGGGCGTTTATACTTTGAGAAGATCATGATCTAGGGTGCTCGTGCAGGGGTCGGCGACCTGCTTTCATGCACCATGAGTTTCGTTCCGCGCCCGTCTCGGGCTTGCGCACTGCGGGCCCGAGCATAGCTGGTAATGCCGACCACTGTTGCACAGCCGTTACACTGCGATATCAGAGCTCTCCGTTGACGCATTCATTGTGCGCGCGATGTGGTTGATGTGCTTTTATATTTTACCCCATTTACATCCACAATAAGCAACCCGATTGGTCCATCCCTAGACAGATATTCTGGGCCACGACTTCACAGACAAACCGAAGTTGAACATTCGCTTTCCTGGCCGGTCCACTTGGAGTGCTTTGCATGGCCCCGTGAATGCACCTCTGTAGTCAAGGGGCTCCGTGGTTGTGCGCGGCGTAACCACCCCGTTGTACCTCAGTAATATGGAAATTCAACGCTGTACAGTCACGCCAGCGGACCATGTCCAGGATACAGTATCATCAAAGAGGAGCGGATAGTACATGCAGTCGCCAGATTTGGTTGCGAGCTGAGTTGCTGAGGATGAGCGAGAGGATCAACGGAACCCTGGCGACCGGCGCATCGGAGTCGGCAAATCTGACCCCCAACAAGGACAGTTTGCATGTGGACTTCATCGCCCGTTCGAGGATTGGCCAGCTGCTTCCGACCAGCTTCACTTCGTCGACACGAAATCTACTGTAGGAAGTGCCTCTGTGCACGTAACGCGCATCCTATAGATATGCAACTGAGACAGTCCGACTACGCCGGAGCTCGCTACGATACCCAATACTGCGCCACACATAGCTATCCGGGATCGAGTTCCCACCACGACCGTCAGCCGATCCATGGCAACGTTCCGGCTCTTTGTGCGTCAGAGGACTCCTGCGCGGAGATGACGGACCCCAAAATGATGGAAGCGACAGGCAGCTTGGCCAGCAAGTACTGCAACTAGCCGCGGGCCATTCGAGGCCACCCCTTCAAAGTATATAAACGATTCGGATGCACACATGTCTGCAGGTCGAACCTCATCTCCCAACCGTCGAATCTCCCTCTTTCTTCCAGAGCCTGGTGCTCCCAGTTTTTCCTTCTACGCCCCTATAGTAACATCTACGAACCCCTCACCTTACGACCCCACTAATCCTCGTCAAAATGGTCCAAATCCGCTCCCTCATCGCTGCCGCTGCCGCCGTGGCTGCTGTCACTGCTGCGCCCACCGCCCACCAGAAGCGTATCGCACAGACGATCTCCGACTCGACCCAGGCTTGGGTTGCTGCCTGCCAGAAGGCTGGTGGTGCTGACCAATGTAACACGATCTCTCAGACGGCGTTCCAAACCCTCTTGGTATGTGCTTCTTCGAACGATGAGGAGTTTCGTGTTTACAGTCTGTACAGGCTGCGGGCAAGAATTGCGATCAGCAGGATGCCGCTGACCAGATGGTCGACCTGGCCAAGCAGCTAAACAACGACCCGGAGATGATCCGTCTGGCGCAGCTCTTCGTGCAGCAGCCCCGCAACGCGGTTAGTATTTTTGATTTCACGCTGGTCGTGCCCGGTCTGACATTGCTGCTTCTAGCCGGATAGCCTCCAGGTTCCTTACTGTCAGACGGCACCCAAGAATGCGGAGCTCAATGGCCTCTTCCACTGCCAGTTCGCCGGCTCTGATTTCACCAAGTTCTCTGGTGACCAGACCGGGAACTTGCCGCTCGGCGTCTCCGCGGTCAACCCGCCCGGCTCTTGCCCTGCAAAGACGGACGGCCCTGTCCCCGACGGCGTCCAGCTCAACACGCTCGTGACCGACCCTGGTGTACCCACCGCTGGTGGTGCCGCCTCAGCCAACTCCACCACCGTCGCCTCTTCCTCCTCCAACTCCACCACCGTTGCGGTATCGTCGTCTGCCGCCGTTGACGACTCTGCTGCGACCACGGCTGCCGGTACCACCGCGGCTGCTGCTACCACCTCTGCTGCTGCAGTTGCCACCACCGCCGCGACCGCTTCCACCGGCGCTGCCGCGGGCGCTAAGCCGTTCACGCTCCAGAACGGCAAAGACGCGCAGGCACTCAACGCCAAATTCGCCTCTCTCACCGCGTCGAGCACCTGCACGGACGGCGACCAGGCCTGCGTCGGCGGCGCGTTCGCGCAGTGCGTCGGCGGCAAGTTCGCTACCACCCAGTGCGCCGGCGGAACCCAGTGCTTCGCCCTCCCCCTCGTTAACTCGGCAGGCACTTCCATCACCTGTTCCACCGAGGCTGATGCCACCACCCGCATTGCCGCGACTGGCGCGACTGGCGGCCTCACTGGCAGCGCATAAACAGCTTGACGGTTTCGAGGTGTCGGATGTTTACTTGCTTTCTTGGTGCTAGTCGGAGCTATCATTAGGCTGTAGTTGGTTATCTCGACGTACTAAGAACATAATGGAGATGAAGCGTTTCCTGATACGGCTCATGTTACGTAAGCATGCCAGGCAAGTTGGCAAGTTTCACCGACGACTCTTCGTGCACTGCGGGTTCCCTCGCCAACAGCCGCGATCTCCTTTCTATCGCTATTCCCCCTCATTGGACGGATCGAGAATCTATGGAGTTGTCTAGACATGTCTTGGGTCTGGACCTCGCAAGGAACGCTCGCTACTTGTTGGTGCTTCGTCTCGGGAGGACCTCACACGCTTTGTCGTTAACCGGTTTCCCGAATACGCTCACATTGCGCGCATGTTTCAGTACACTGGCTTGTCGTTGGTGGCCCAATGACGCCGAGTCGGCTGTATAGTGGATGGAGCTGGAAGATGGCTTCCCCGTACCCAAGGATAATAGATAAAGCGAGCAGCGCACGAATAACTCAGGCGTAGTCCCGCAGGTGTCTGCAGTTGGCAGCTTCGTTGGACGCGATGATCGTGCGCGAGGCCTGGCCTTTCTGCACCGTTTATTCGGGTCATCGGAAGCTGGTCCGCTATTCGTTGGCATCTGGCATACTACGCATATGAGAAGGAAAGATGTTCTGGGCTCGGTCTATCTCTCATATGCCTCTAGCAGATGCCGCTCGGCGCTTTCGCCCGCATTACGTATCAGAAAAAACCAGACCGCAAATCAAGGTCGGAATCCATGCCATTGTTGCAGCAGCCCAACTGGTCGATGGGCGCTCAGGATGAAAGAAGCTGTTCAACCTACGACACGTGTTGTAATAGCGATAACGCCCGCGCGACCGTGTCTACTCGTGCCCCGAATCCCGCAGCCATCCAATATGGTTTAAGGAGGTTTGGTCTATCACACAAATCGCCCCGCTATAGCATGACCTCCCCAGCACCCGTCAAGTCACAGGCTGCCTTCGAGAGAGGTGAGACTGTTATGCACTGGACGATATTATCCCGGAAGTCATGATCTCTTTGCAGTGATCACTGCTAAGGATGTGATCACCTTGAGGACGCTCATTCCGGTGTTTACATATGCTGACGACGGTTGCGGGATATCGGAGAAGCAAGCCGAAGACGTCCTAGACCAACTGCAGAACGTACGCTCAGTTCCGTACCTCTCATGCATCATACTGAACAATAGCAATCTAGGCGTTGGACGCACATCAGTATGATGCCACATCGCACAGA
Organism: Punctularia strigosozonata HHB-11173 SS5; assembly: GCF_000264995.1. NCBI lineage: Eukaryota > Fungi > Basidiomycota > Agaricomycetes > Corticiales > Punctulariaceae > Punctularia > Punctularia strigosozonata. The sequence goes on along the minus strand of NW_006767442.1, from coordinate 371,184 downwards.
CGGGCAACTCAGATGTTGGAAAGGCTATCGGCGAGATGGGATTTGCTGCCTCCTTCTCTCTTTGTCAACGGCGTGGGGCAGCCCGGAATGTATCCTACCTCCATGGGCGGCTTCGCGGACATCTTTCAAGCAAAATACCAAGGCAAGACAGTGGCTCTCAAGCGCATGCGAGTCCTTGATACATCCACGGATAACCAAAGGCATCAGATCCACAAGGCAAGTTTCTCGCTTGCAAAGGTGTCGAACGGTGGGCTGACGAACGATGCCCAGAACTTATGTCGGGAGGCATTACCTTGGCGGCAGCTCAACCACCCTAATGTTCTACCTTTTTTGGGCATAGAGCGCGACACGCAACCTCCGTGGTTATGTCTCGTGTCTCCTTGGATTGACTTCGGAAATATTTTACGATACCTCGAGGTTCATTCAACGGTCACGTCCGTTGATAAATTGGTGCGGTCATTGCGATTCGTCTGTTCGATCTGCCAATCTGATATATGTTAGATGCTGGAGATCACCAAAGGGTTGGCGTACCTGCATTCACAGTTCATTATTCATGGTGATCTTCGAGGGGTACGGCCTCTTCGTTCTCCAGAACAAGCGCTTGGTCTGACACACGTATAAGGCGAATATACTGATCAGTGAGGGACACCACGCGTTGTTGGCCGACTTTGGCTTGGTCTCCTGGGCCAATTCTACTGCCACTCTCGGTGCGACGGATGGCCGAGGGTCATATCGATGGATGGCGCAGGAACTGCTGGAGTCTAGTTCCCAGGATGAGAGCTCCTTCCGGCGAACCGTTGCTACAGATATTTACTCCCTGGCCTGCGTATTCCTTGAGGTAACTTGCGTTGTTTGTCGTTGTTGCTCTGCTTACGCATGCGTAGATTTATACTCGGAGACCACCCTTTTGGTATATCATCTATGATGCCGTCGTCGTACATCGAGTTTTGCAAGGAGAACGACCGACGCATCCATCCCAAGATCCGGACACCAAGGACATTCGTGTCCCTTCATGTCGGTGGAAGTTAATCGAGCTATGCTGGTCCGTCGAGCCTGGTCGACGGCCGACCGCCGAAATGGTTATCTCCCTGCTAGGACGGGACATGACCCATAACGAGGCCATCGACCAATACATCCCTTCTCCCGCTCAGGATTCGGATTCAGAGACAGCGGTCAGCTCGGACTTGGCGTTTGATACAGATGCCTTCTCGACGACTGTCCTTGATATCCCTGGTACAGGCGGAGTCACAGGGATCGACGTGGCTGCCAGTCCCTTGACAAAGGCGCCCGAACTCGATCAGTCTGACATCGATCAAGTGGCGATATCTAGTCTGCATCAAGACGGGAAACCTACCTGGACCACTCCTCCTAGAATACTACTCGTCGACGATTGCATCTTGAACAGGACTATCACGGAAAGACGCCTCACTCTCCTCGGATGTATCGTTGATGCTGTCAAAGACGGTGTTGGTGCAATTTCTCGGATAGACAAGAATGATTACGACCTCATCTTCATGGTGAGGGAATCCCAAGGCAGTGCAGGGAATCTTCATCTGTTACTCACCCATAATCTTACAGGACATTGTTATGCATAGGGGAGACGGTATCTCTGTGACATCACTCATCCGCCAGTTCAATCATAGGATTCCTATCATCGCAATGACGAGCGCGTCAGAGCCCAGTGACCGGGAGATCTACCTTTCCTCCGGTATGAACGATGTACTCCCGAAACCTGTTACCACCGCAGGATTACTGGTCATGCTTCAGGCGCGTCTTATTCACCACTGGACTGGCTTTTGTGTTTAATCACCTTCCCAGACGTATCTGTCGAATTTACGGCTTGCGTTGTCTCAGGATGGAGACTGGCAGTCGGCCATATCGAGCACGGAACGTGCTAATATCTCAGAGACGCATCGTAGGCCTGAGCCGTCGGTTGCTCCAAGCTCTTCGGCCGGACAACGGAAGCGTTCAAGGCCGAAGAGCATGGAACTTCCCTCGACGACGCGGGCCAAACGACAAGTCCGCACACTGGACAATTAACAGTGCCAACATATTCGCCACACGCAATCGAATGTTTATGATGATGGAATTCAGACTGATCTTCTTGTGGCATATATCCAGAGCTTCGTATCCCAATTCAATTATCGATAGGTGCATGCGTAGTATGCGTATGTAGTCCGTATGTCCGTGAATCATCATCAATTGTCCATGTGCTTTTAGGAGGTGGTCGGGGTAGCACCAAGCTCCGACGCGATCGTGTCGCTGAAGGCTACCGGCGCTGTGCCAGCAGTGAACGAGCAGTAAGCAAGAGCCTGATAGATATGAGGAAGACAGTCAGTAGGGATCACACACAAGTCATGTTATACGCACTTCTGTGTTGTTGTTCTTCCCTTGGTAGTCGCCGGGATGGCAGTACGCAGCCTGAAAGGACAGGGTCGAGTCGGATGGCGTGTAGTTAATGCTACAACGAGACACATTCAATACCACGGTTTTACAGACGGGCAGATATGTCTATACCATGCACACTTCCAAGCCTTGCAGAACGTCAAACCGTTGCCTCCCGGGAATGTGTACAGTTCACGGAGGTCGATGGCCTGAGCGCAGGACAAGAGCGCGAAGGTCGCAGCAAGAGCACCGGCGGCAGAGAAACGCATGTTGAGAACTTGAGATCTGATGTTGGGTTCAGCTGTTCGCTGAGGGGTAGAGCGCCCTACGCGTTGCTCCTATATACGCTCCTCGTCGGGGAGTCACGAGGTGCTTGCATTCTGGGTCTGCCCAGGTGATGGTATCCGTACGTACTCGTCGGGACGTGCACCTATCCTGTTTTGTCGCTACGCGGGGATGGATAGCCGCGGGTTGTAACGCCGAAAAGCAAATTACAAAAAGTATGCCGGAGTGTATGGGGGAGACAATCACTGATGATCATGTAAGTGAATGTCATTGTTGCCGCTGATTAGTGGGCCCAAAGTGGGCCCATAGTGGACCGGAATGGTTGCGGCGCATAGGTCGGCGAGCCCATGACCGACGCGTCAAATCCGGGTGCTTCCGCCAAGGCTGCGCCGGAACAACATATGTAGGTGCGGAAGGAAACGGTTGTCCAAGCCCGGGCTGTGCTCCGCCGAGAGACACATGGCCGTCTGAACTCAGCAAGGAAAGCATGTTGAAGGTAAGTATAGGGAGTATTGAGGGCCACCCGATGGGTTAGTACAACGGTGCTCCAGCTATAGGTAAGTGATGGAATCAACAGACGATTTCTGTGTGCACAAGAGGTAACGCTGTAGAATGAGACAGCGCGACGCGAATATATCCGATGGCAATATCGAAGGAATGCGGAGCGTGGTCTCCAGTAGGAATTCGCAAGTAAATGCTGCCTACAGAGTGGACACGATATACAATCTGGTACATACTTCTCGCGAGTACAGCAGCGATCGAGTAGCTCTCTTCAATGACGTAGTGGCGTTGTGTCACGCTGACTGGGGGAAAAAGCCGGGCTTGCCTGGCAATCCTCAAGACTTCAAGGACCGTAGATCGTCGTTAAGCCTTCTTTATCCGTGGCGGAATCTGTTGTGCGTAGAAGTGTGACATGATCCCTTCCGTATGGGTCATCGTCAGATTGTATATGGGATGCGTTGCGTTCTAACGGCAGCTGTATCAGCTGGAAATCCCAAGAGAGTACAATACATGCTCACGACGCGATTGACACCACCACCGACGACTTTCGAACCGCCTTCTTCTTCAGCCCAGGAGAGGGCGTCCAAGAACACGGCCTTGCGAATTCCATCAGGCAACGAGCTCGCTGTATCATCCGCTCGGTCAACCCTGACCGAATGGAACAAAGAACCGTGACAGTACCTCCGCTAGATGGCGTCCACGCGCTGATCAGCTGCTCTCGCCGTTCCTGAGAGACAACCATCCGATGCTGGGCCGAAGACAAACCAGCAAGGCACGAGAGAGTATGATACGCGTCAGACTGCCTATGCAATATAGTTTAGGAGGGGCTGGGGATCGCGGGCAAAAGACGCACTTCGGAGGCTTGTCCCGCAATCCTCCTGCGGGATGCTGGCCGGCGTACAAGATGTATTCTTGTAATGCCTTCCGATTATACAAAGAATCTGGATGCCTCATTGAACCTTCGACAAGGCCAGTGATGACGGAACTCCCTCACCATCAACGTCGTCCCAGTTCTCTTGCTCATCGTCATCTTCTGAAGGTTTGTGATGTTCGTGTGGTTGTCCAACGCCCAAAGCTTCCAACAGCCCGAAAGCGCCGCCTACCCACCACGAGTAGCACCCGTCCACCAATTTGTTTGTCCTTCCCTTGAACCCGCCAAGCTCCGCTTCGCTGCCTTGCATGTGCGTAAGCCACCGCACGAGCGTCTTGATGTCCACCTTTGGCTTCGGCTCTGGCGCCAACTTCGAGAAGGGTTGAAGCATCGTCCATGCGGCTAGTGCGCAGAAGGTATACCCACCATGAGCCTCACCGAGCGGAGGTCTTGGTGATTGCAGAAGTGTGGATGGTGAGGTATTGGAGTAGAATGGTTGCGAAGCCGATGAGAAACCGCCTTCGTACGTCTGGCACGATGCGACGAAGGATGCGGTGCCGGCAACGAGTTCGGGAGTGAGGAGATCGAGGAGTTGGGCAACCACGAGAAGGCAATAGATCCCCCTGGAGGGTGAATCAGACATCGCTCGTCTTAAGAATTCATCGTTTACTCACCGGACATCGACTTCTGCGTGGTGCGCGACAAGGAACGATCCGTCTGGTTGTTTCAGCGACATGAAGAAATCGTACATCTTCTTCCTGCAATCCGGTCAGCGATTCATCTAAGCCCGATACGCAGAATGCTCACCGGTTGATCTGATCCCACCCTCCTCCAGGCCCAGGACGTCCAGCGATCGCAAGCGCGCATACAGCCGCATATGTCGGTAGTAAATGAGCGGCTTGACCTGGACCTCCTCCAAAGCCTCCGTCGGGGTGCTGCCACGCCATGACCGTGTCGATCACTCTAGTATGCACGTTAGTCGCGCCATTTGCATCGCGGGATCACTCCGTCGACGCACTTCTGCTTGTTGGCCGGATCGAGCGCGACCTGAAGGGTGCTGAAGCCTTGCAGTGTCCAATACATCAGCCAGGGTTGGCTTGCATCTTGGCTTGTATACGGAGCCGGGAATCCTTGAACGAGGTTGCGGACGAGGAATTGCAAATGACTATTGCGCTGCAAGACGGGAGGGCTGGATGACCCTGTTGGGAGGTGCTTGATCAGAATGTCCTCCGTCTCAGCCTGAAGTTTGGACGTCTCCGTTGGGAATGAATCGTCTGGTGAAGGCGCAGGCCGGAAAGCCATGATGGCGTTCAACGGAGAGGCGGACAGGAAAGCGAGCGCACCATAAGTACGCAGTTCCAGACAAGCATGTCTGACATCCAGCGCCTGGGCCCTTGCTGGCGTGGGTAACAATAGGGTATGCGTCTACAGTATGCCGATCATGGCATCCGGGAGTGGGATATAGAGTTACAATACATGTTGCCACGAGCGTCTAAGCAGGATATAATCACGCTCCGCGTCGCTTGGCCATTTTGGTTGTTACACAAAATCAGAGCACCCGCTCAACCATGCCCAAACCCTCGCTCTCGATCTTCTCGCGGAGAGGGTCGCAAATCTCCTTGGTGTAAGGAGCGTGCACGCCCGGGGTCTTGTAAACACCGTCAAGCACGAACTGCGTGGCAATGCCGCAGGGCAAGCCGACGGTAAGAGCCATTGCGGAATGTCCCTTCGGGGAACCGCAGAGCTCAAGGGTGGACGTCAGCGTGTCCTCCTTCCCGTCCGCCCACTCAACGATGAACTTATGCTGGAGCATGATGAAGTCACGCTCGCCCGGAGCGTACGCCATGAGCTTCTCGAGCTGTGCGCACAGCGTGTCGAGGAGCGTGCCTGCGCGGGGTTTAATCTTCTCGGCCGACAGCATACCGATCCAGCGGAGGCCCGAGATGATGCGCGACGTCTCGCTCTCGGACGGGAACGAGCACAGCTCCTTGATTTTCGCCACGAGCGTTGCCTCCTGCGCGTCCGCCGCGCCGGTGGTCTTCTGCATCACCTCCGCCCAAGTGAGGTTCTCGTTCAGCCAGTCCTTCTTCTCCTCGTCGAGCCAGCCGAGTTTCACGAGCGCCGCGATGAACTCGGGGAAGCCTTGGTACCGCAGCGTGCCGCGTACGCATGTCTCAGCCTCCGGGATGTTGTAGAATTCGCGGAAGGACGTCGAGTCGCGGTTGGGGTACGCAACGAACGCGTAGGGCGGAGAGATGTAGTATGGCTTGGCCTCCGCCATGAGCTCTTTGCCGGAGATGGTAACCTTCTGCGAATTCGAGATGAAGGCGGCGTTGTTGAGCAGGGCAAGCAGGACGCCCCGCGGAGACCAGGAGAATTTATAGCCAAGGGGGTTGTTGGCGGCTTCGGGGGCGGGGAGGCCCCCGCAGTACGAGTAGAAGTGCTTGACCTGGCCAAGCCATCAGTGAATGATGAGGAATAACGGGAAGTTCCTGATCATACCTTGCCACCCTTCGCGTGAACCTCTCCGATGGTCTTGACCGCGTAAAGATGGTCGATACCCGGGTCAAGGCCAACCTCGTTCATGACTACGATACCCGCCTCCTTCGCCCGGGCGTCCAAGGCGCGCATGGCAGGGCTAACGTAGCTCGTCGTGACGACATGTGTTTTGCCCTTGATAGCGGCCTCGATCACGGCAGCATGGAAGGTGTAAGGAATGAGCGAGATGACAACGTCGTGAGCAGCGACAGCCTCCTCGAGTGCGGCGGTGTCGGAAACGTCGAGAGAGCGGGGAGTGGACGAGCCAGCGGGCAGAGGATCGCAAAGCGCTTGGGCTGCGCTGAGCGTGCGGCACGCGACAGTGAGCTCATTCGAAGGATCCCGGGCAAGGTATTCCGCGCACGGAGCCGCGACGAAGCCGCTGCCAAGGAGCAAGATCTTCTTCTTGGGCTTACCGGCAGCAGCAGCCTCCAACGCGGCCCGTCCGAACTTGGGCGCCTTATCCTCGCCCTCCTCCAGCATCGCGCGGCCGAACTCCGGCAGGACGAACGCGGCGCGGTGGACGGCGTCGTTGTAATACCGGGTTCCTTCTACCTTGCGGACAGGAGTCTTAAGGTCGCGCCCGGCTTCCTTGGAGCAGATAACGAAGCCAATCTGGCCAGATGGGTAGGTCGGAATCGTGGTGAACGCGTACTCAGCCACGGGGAACAGGCCCTGGGTCATCTTGTTGAGGTCTTTGATCAGCGGGAGATGCAGCCAGAGGCACTCCCCCTGGGTTGAAATGTGGCCGCCCGGAGCGAGCGCGTCGTGCAAAAGCTGGAAGTAAGGCTTTTCGAAGAGCGCCTCGGCGGGGCCGACGGGGTCCGACGAGTCGGTGATGATCGCGTCGTAAGTGGAGGTGTTCTCTTGGAGGAACTTGAAGCCGTCGCCAATGAACACGCGGACGCGTGGGTTCGAGAGGAGGGATGACATATGCGGGAGGAACTGCTTCGATACGCGAACGACTGTCTCGTCGATGTCGCATAGAACGACTTCGTCCACGGATTCGTGCTTGAGAACCTCACGGACGACACCGCCATCGCCACCGCCGATGACGAGCACCTTCTTGGGGTTAGGATGGCTTGCGAGGGGAATGTGGGTGATCATCTCCTGGTACCTGGAGTGAACGGCGTGAGCAATGAATGCGGAGCGAATTATGGGGGTGACATACGAGAACTCATCACGTTCTGTGCACTGAATAACACCGTCCAGGACGAGAACGTTTCCGTACGTCTCAGACTCAAATACGAGTACGTCCTGGTAAAGGGACTTTTCGACGTGCAGGATCTTGCGAACCTTGAGGGTCATCGCCTGGCCCGGCCATTGAGACGAGATCTCCCTGAACCAGCCGTCTTCGGTGCATCAGTGCCGTTCATGTCTGGATGCCAGTCAAGTTTTATCTTACCTACGATGGAGGGGTGAGTGAGGGGAGCCATGGTAGGAGTAAAGGGAGCTGCCACAAATTTACTGACTCGGTCTATTGAAGCCCGGTTTTGGTTATCTAATCTGGGGATGATCGTGGTTCTGTAGGTTTTTCCGAACGAGGTTCGTAACGTCGATAAAAGCCTGATCTGAAAAGATTCCCGAGCACTTGTTAGCATTCAGTCCATATCTTGCGTGCAGACCACCCTCTATGCGAGATACGGATTGTAGCGGACGCTGCAGCTGGCCAAGACGAATTTCCGCCGGAGAAGCCAGGGACTGTGGCGGTGTAACGGTCAACGCCACGGTCACGTGATTACTATCGACTCTGGCGGAGAACGGCTTTGTTCGGTTCCACTGTAAACAGGCCTTTATCTACTCCGGCGCTACAATCTTGACTTATATTCATCTTGTGAACTTATCATCATATTGTTATTCAAGTTGTGCTGTCGCTTCTCTCTGCCATCATGCGATGGGCTGCCGTCTCTCGCGCCTTGTGCGTCCCAGAGCTCCTAACGTCCATATTCGATTACCTTGAACGACCCAACATCTGCGCTTGCCTGCTCGTCAACAAGCAGTGGTCTGAAGTCGCCCTCGACCTGCTTTGGCACGATGTAGATGATCCCCTAGCACTGTTCTCGAATCTTGCCCCGTTGAAAACGGGGCCCGAGCCAGGGTCTTTGGCTTTAGTGCGTATACACCTTTTTCAGCAGTTCTGCCATCGCTCATCGTCCAATGGCATACCCAGGAATTCTATCGTACACCAACTCCGTCTGACTGGGCAAGATTTCATCGCTATGCCTCCCGGGTCCGCTCTTTGGCAGTATGCACCGGGGGGACTGGCTCTCATCGCCGAGCGACTCTCTCCTCGAATGCTTGGGATGACATCGCGCGAACACGCACTTCCCTCAACATATTTCCCTCCTTGAACCGACTATCTCTCGCTGCCAAGAGGACAGCACACCTACGGGACTTCGTCACGCTCATGCAGCCCAACATCAAGCACCTCAACATGAAACTCCGTAACCCAGCTTTCGAAGAAGAAGACCTGGGGTCTGTCCCATACGGATTATTCTTCCAGAACATTGGAACGCGAATGCCGAACTTGCTATCACTCAACGTTTCCGTGTTCAGTTACTTCCCCCTGTCAATTATTGAAGAAGATTTCATCGAACTCCTGTCAAAGCTACGTAGGCTCGAAAAGGTCGTTTTACCTATCTATTGGGTGAGCTCCCGCGTCGTGTCGGAGCTCTCCCGCCTCCCGTACCTCAAGGTGTTGCAATTCGAACACTTTCCGGAACAAGGTTACGGGGATGCCTCCGATTGCAGCCCATTCTCCCCTGCGCTGGAAGAAGACGCCTTCGCCTCCCTCGTGGACTTTTCTCTTGCGGTGTCATTAAGCGACATCACCAAACTCCTCTCCAACCCATTCTCCCCACGCGAGGTGACGGATCTGTACATCCAAGCTCTCGACATTGAGGGCCCCGATCCCTTACATGATTTTTTCGCTGCCTTACCCAACGCAATGCCCTCCCTCGCTCACCTCTACATGGAACTGCGCCCACGGGAACGGCCCGAAGACGACGTTGTCGATCTGCTTACGCTGTACACCCCAAACCTGCTCAACAACCGCATCACCGTCGACACCCTCCGCCCGCTCTTCGCCTGCGCGCGCCTCTGCCACTTCGAACTCACACACGACTTGCCCATTCGCCTCAGTCTCGACGACGTCGAAGAGCTCGCGAAGGGGTTCGGCAGTCAGTTGACGAGCTGCCTGCTTAACTCGGAGCCGTTTTATTTGGAGCGCCCGACGCTCACGCTTGCGGCGCTTTTGCCGTTCGCTCGTCACTGCCCCAAGCTCGAGCACCTCCACCTCTACGTCGATGCGACGAGGTTGGAAGAGCTACCTACCCCGCCACCGCCGTACTCGCTCGACGACGACGAGTCCTGGCCAACATTCGGCCCAAGCCTCGATGCCCTCGGCTTCGGGGTATCTCCCATCGTCGACTCGCACGCTGTTGCTCGCTTCCTCTCCACGCTCGTCACGCCGCCACCCACCGCCGCCACCGCCGTCGATTCCACAGAACGTGGCAGCGGCCCAAAAACATGCGGGATTATGTCCGGCTTCACTTGGGAGTGGCACCACGAGCTGCCCCTTTCGTGTCCGGACGTGATGGGGCCCGACGATCTGCGCGACAGATTGGACGCGTGGAAGAACGTGGACGCCGTGGTGACGCTGTGCTGCGACCTCAGGCGGGAGGAAGGCGTGCGGACGTTCAAGCTCGTGGAGGAGGTGAAGGACCTCAGGGAGCGGGTGGCCGTCGCCGAGGCGCTTCGGTAGGGCCGCGGTGGCTATTGTGAGTGCGTGTACTTTTATGTTGTGAATTTACATTTGCATCTATGCCTATGTGATGCCAGGTTTTGCTTGTAGGATGTCATGTATCATCGCTACCGTATTACACATTCGTAATGAAACATCGTCAATGCTCCGTGGTATTTCATCGCCGCATGACATCCAGCCGTGGTCGTCGACAGAAAAAATCATTACATGTCGCTTGACAACCTGCCCGCGACACGGTTCGTCGCAGAGCCTTTTCACAAGTCGCAACCCCGGAATCCCTCTCGTGAGGGCCGTACTGCGTAAGCTCCGTTTTCCGCGTTCTGCATCCGCCATCGCCGGGCGTTAAGGCTTTCGCTTAGTCATACGTTAATACAGGCAGTGACATATCAGTAAGCGCTTGTCAATCCGCGAGAAACGGCGAAAGCGGGAAATTGCTCGCTTGTATTAGAGTGTATTTGCAGCACGGGCAAAGTGGAGCGGGACGTTGACTATGCACTGCATGTTTTGGCGGGGCTCCCCGCGGACATCTTTGCCTACTGCGGAGAACTTTTACCACCTGCAAGTACACTCTCTTCATCCGACCATTCCCCAGCCGTCCTCGTACAGTACGTTAGGGAAAGCCTGTAACGCCGCGTGCAAGGGATCCGTCGATCACGGCGCCGGGGCCGACCACCGAATCCAGATTTCGTATTCGGGAAGGGGATGCTTCCGTTCGGTACGACGGCGTTCCTGCGTTGCGCGTGCATGCACGCGGGATGCGTTCAGTCGCGCTGCCGATCCCTGTTCAATCGTCCAACATCGAGAAGATGAGCGTTAATGGTTTTATCGATTCTGTGCATGACGCCTTGAGGCTTGAGCACAGACTCGTCGCTGCTTCCCCGTTGCCCTTGAATTACGGTCCTGGTTGCATCAATGCAGACCGGTTGTTCCTTGAGTCGTCGTCCCTCATATGCCCGTGTCCTGCGGAAGCGCAGCGGTGTCACAGGGCTTCGTCCAACTCACAAACACTACTTGCCACGATCACCGTGCCGAACAAGCCAACCACGGCTTCGCGCCTTCCCTGGTAGGCCGGGTTGCCTGATATGATCAGCTGAACGAAGTAGCTATACCTCCGCCGTGCCCCAGACCTTAGTATCAATCAGGCGGCAGGTAGCATGCCGCTTGCGTTGTCCCGCCCCGCGTTTTCGCAACAGGCGGGGCCCGAGGGTAACCCACTTGACGCTCATGTTCGGTGTCTATATACGATGCAAAGAAGACGAGACGAGGGACGTCATTTGATATGATCAGCGTGGAGCCCAACAACCGGTCGCTGATTCGTCCTCTTCAGGCCGTTCAGGTTCATTCGTATCGGTCATGACATCAAATCGGCGGTCGATGTATCACAGATCCGGGGCCAAATTCGTTTCATGTGTGCGGTCGGTCCCCATGCGCGTTGTACTCGTAAAGGACAGTATATGGGGATGGTGGAAAAACAATAAGTAAAAAGCCTAGTTACACATACTGGTGGGAGAGAACGGCTGGTATAAACCGCGGCAGCGTATCCAGATATACGGCGCTCAGTTCGCGGCCGGGGAGGGAATGTAGAGTATAGTAGGAAAGCATCCGGAGCGTGAATCCAAGCAAGCAGCCAGCGCGCGACTAAACGAGAGGATCGACGAAAAAGTCCTTCATCACATCTTCGCCTCTCGGTTGTACAGCTCCCAGGGCTTGGCGTCCCTGTTTTGCATCTCCCAGCCCTCGACCTCGGTCGTGCCGGCCTCGGAGTAGCGCGGGCCTTCCTCGATCTGGCCGGCACTCCAGCCGGGGGTGACGCCCCACGTCTGCGGCACGGCGCTCCGTTTGAGCGTCTCCGGTGCGCCCGAGCCGGGCACGGAGTACATGTACGTCGGCGCGGAGGAGCCGAGGGTGGTGTGCCGCCCGCGCTCCTCGCGGGTGCGGAGGAGCTTGAGGTTGAGGTAGACGCGCTCGGACATGGCGACGGTGATGACGGTCGAGAACGGGACCGCGGTCGGCTTGATCATCGAAAAGGACTCGCCGAGGGCCTGGATGGAGAGCACGACGATGTTCGTCGCGGCGGTGACGACGAAGTAGGCGAGGTTGTCCCGGAAGATCTGGCGGGAAACGGCCGACTTTTCTAGCCCGTTCGCGCGGAGCTTGAAGACGGTGAGGGCGAGGACGATGATGTCGAACACGACCGAGGACGCATAGGAGATCGGCGCCCAGGAGACGATGGGCTGCATTTGGCAGTTGGAGGCGAAGGGCGTCGTGGGGCCGGTGATGGCGTTGTACTGCGTCGCGACGGATATCTGCCGGATGAACGGTGCGTGAGTGGGAGGGAAGGCTGGAATTATAGGAGAGATGCATACCCAGCAGCCTATGAGTCCTAACCATGCCACGACGGTGACGGCGATGATAAACTTGCTGTTGCCCCAGATGGCGACCACCCGGTTGGAGAAGATGACGCCCGAGGCGGCGACGACGAGGACAGCACCGACCTGGGAGGCGATCACGGCGGTCTGACAGTGTTGAGACTGGATGGAGGTGAAGAAAAGGGAAGGAAGGGTGGCGAGGAAGGCGGAGTAACGGAGGACGATGAAGGCGAGCGTTGCCGGTGTCCGCCATATGGCGCGGGTGTTGGTGACATACAGCTTGAGCTCATCTCGTAGGAGTACGACACTGCGACGATGGTCAATGGGAAGTTGTGTGGTACCGGTAGAAGCAGACGTACTAGTCCCAGCAGACGAGGGCGAACGCGACGGCGGTCACGATTCCTATGGTGACTGGCAGGGATGGCCGTTCAGGCTCGCTATCTGGACACGACGACCAGGAGGACGTACCCAACTGTCCCTGCAGCTTCTCATACTCTGGCAAGGTGAATCCCGGGGGTAGGATGATCTGCGCGATGTTGGGGGCCTGAGAGGGAGAAGACATCTCGAGATACGGTCTCGCAGCAGAAGCTCGACGAACTGAGGGCGGTCGTCAGGAAGAGATGGAAAGGGTCGACGAGGCCGCGGTGCGCCGAGTACGGGTGCGGCGATGAGAACGTCGGGCGTTGGGCGCTGGGTCGTGGCGGGTCGTGAGCAGGGACGCTGACAGGGAGGAGGACGGGGGCTCGGTTATCTCCACGCACTCGCTCGCATCTCTCTTGACAGGCCCGGGAGGGGATAAAGTAGCCAGCGCACTAAGCGACACCCGGCGCGATCCCCTTTTCCGATCCAGATTCCCGCGGCCCACGAGGGGGTCCCATCAACGGCTGGTGGCGGTGCTCTCCCCACCGCCATCAGAACCGCGAATTGCCTTATCCGGCGTGTGTCAGCGCGCCGCGTGCGTCGGGACCACCGACCGTCCACCGCGATCGTGCCCTTGCACAACCCCATCGGTATAGCGCGGTGCGGAAGAGAAGTGCGAGTGCAGACACTCCTAACATCCAGCCAGCTCGGTGCCAGGAGGGCAACGAAGGGATCGCTGCCAGTGCGCTTCCTGTGATAGTGGCCTGCATGGAGCTATTTCGAGAAGCAAACCTAATCTGCTTCGTAGTCAGGCGCCGTGACCAATCCCCTCCTCTGCCGCGTTCAGCGTTTACGCGCGCACGCACATTGCAAAAGCGTTTCGTACTGCTCGGACTGCGCGGGCACTACTAGTAAGCATCTACGTCGCTAACCGATGCAGTACCGTACCGTCGGGAGTCTCGTTCTGGAAAAATGTAGCGCACCGTACTCGCCGCCGCACTAGGGACCAAACGTGGCAATAGCCAAGGTCCTACGCCCGCGATCGATCCGGATCCGTACATTCAGTCTGCTGATGGCTCACACAAAGTCAGATCTCAGAGCTCTACGCATTTACGCAGGGTAGGCACCAGCTTGGTTAAAAGCCTCGCTTAGTTTTGCTTTTTACATCAGCATGCAATCAGGGTGGAGTTTGCGTATGTATGCGGATGACATACCTGTACGTTCGCTTAAGCTCAGCCTCTTTTCAGATCGTTCGATCCGTACAGCCAATGTAGTACAGCAATCGTTGGCTGTACGCGATTCAATGGCGATACACGAACTGCCCCAGCCGCTCTATTGACGCCTATCAGTGACTTTCTGACGCCATCTATCTCCAGGTACACGAGCACGGTCCCGCCTCTTGAGACCTGAAAGAGGCACGAAAGGATGAGGAGCAAGCGCCAGACTCGTGATGCCCCGCCCCGCCAGCGTCGGAAAGGCGGATACATATTCCGCCGACTCCACGGTCGGAGAAGGGTCTGGGTCCGGCTCTCTCAAGTTGCGCATGGGCGAGGCGCCCAACACGGAGCGCTCATGCCTCACAGTGAGTCACGATGGGTGCGGCGCGCGCATATGAATGAAACGTCGTTGATGCCGAGCCGCAATGGACGGCTCGACGGTCGGAAGTGAAAAAGATCTACTTACTTACCATGACCATAATGAGATCAACGTTAAACGTCAAGTTTTCATAGAGACTGTCAAAGCCAAGCCAAAGCCATGCAGACGGGAGGGATGAGATCGGGCCCGGAACGTGCGCATCGGCACGCGGTGGAGGTAGCTGACCCGGAGCGATGACCCGAAACAGCGAGTGAAATATCCCGAGAGTTCGCGTGATGATGGCTGCGGCTGGCAGGGACGGTAGCCAAGGCAAGTGTATAAAGATCCAAGTCCAGGCGCGATGGATCGAGAGGCGCATGTGGACTAGCCGCCCTCGTTCGGTAGATGTAATGTTGGTGTTATCTCGCTACATAGATCTCTACCGATAGCGAGCGCGAGCGCCTGATTGTGGCAATTAGGTTTGGTGGTGGTGTCATTTAGGATGTTCGTCGGAGCAGTGGTGTTGGGGCAGTGATCTCGTACGCGTATATAGGCGGTACACCGATATCGCAAACATGAAAAGAATTCAGTCCTTCTACATAGCTCCGCAGCGAACGCAAGGTAGTAACGCCGTCAAAGATCTAGAGCATCCGCTGTGCAAACCGAGATCAAAGTGTCCACTGTACCAGATCACATCCTATCGCACCGCTGCAGTGCGCGTGGTCGGTTATGCATACGACCCGCCTGGTCCCTAATGCATCTGGGTATCGATCCGCACATCCGTAGCCCTCGATGCGCGCTCTTCCATTCAACAGCGAGCGGCTGTTGCGCCGACGATTGACGGATCCACATGCATGGTCCGCACTCCTACACGAGCGGAATTGAGTTCGGAAGAGCCATCGTGTAAACGGCGGTCGCGGTGCAATGAGGCTCGTACAGGTTCCTCAGGCGTCCGTTTTTCTGGGCCTTGGATGGAACATGATCCCTAGCGGTCTTCCGTCAGGATGAGCGACGACGACGCCGGTTTGTGGAGACGCTTCGGGTGCAAAAGGTTCTCCAGAGTCGCCGGCATCCTCACCTTCCCGAAGGGGAGTCGACTGTACCCCACGCGATCCTGAGACGTACCCAGATCCTGCGCGGAGAGAGCGAATGAATCCTGCCTCTGACCCTGATAACTGAGATACATCTTCTATCCGGAACTTATCCGCTCTTCCAGAGTATACTGGTTGGCGAGACCGGGAGCCAGTGGCAACGGGGGGTGCATCTTTCCTCGTAACAGAAGGTGGAGAGACAGGGATTTCGTGGTCAGGGGAAGAGGAGGCAGAACGATCCGCGCGCCCCTCCACCCACTTCTCCAGGGCTTTCATGGAGCCCCATTCGATGACCTTCTGTCTGAGCCAAGTCAGGTCGACGGGCTTATAGAGAAAATCGTTGCATCCCGCGGCAAGGGCCTCGACTTGCTCGGCCTGGCCGGACGGCGCGATCATCGCAACGATGATAACGGTGGGTCGACCAACTATTACCGATATCCTTCCCTCCATGTAACGCAAGCGCGGTACGGACAAGGACTGTTCAAGCCGCCGTATCTCTCTTGTCGCCGTGAAACCGGTCATAACGGACAAATTGTTGGCCATCTTGACGCGTACGCACTACTGTCAGTCAAAGAATATATCGATTGAATAACGGCATACCAGAATGAGGTCAATGCCTCCAGCGGTCCATCTGCGCACAGCGTTTGCGCCGTCTCGCACCGTCTCATGCTTGATGCGCAAATCTTGAAGGAACCGGGACAAGGTGTCTAGGTGCGCCTCGTCCTCTATAAGTCGTGTGAGTAACATCGGCGGCAAGCCGAAGAGAGTGCGTACCGTCTGCTAGCAGGACGGTGATGGGTAGAACAAGTGTCTGGAGGTCCAGACGTGCATCTATTCTGGCCTCTGACAATTGGCTCCGTACTCTGACAAATTGTGGTCGAGCTGAGCATTCGTGATCGACCGTTTCACTGGTAAAGGGCTAATTAGGAGAAGGATTAGAGTTGAAACATGTACATGAACGGAGTAATCGGAGAACACCTACACGCGACGACCGTTCATCATCATTGGGAACAACTTCGATGGGCGGGAGCTCCATCAATCGAACGACCTCTGCTGTAGAGGGCCTCAATTCAGCACTCGGTGACGAACAGGCTTCAAGCATCCGCCAAGTGTCATCAGGCAAGGTATCGCCAGATCCATGGGTAACATCGGTAGGTCGGCCTAGCCTTTCACCCGACATGACGCGAGCGACGACTCCCATTTCGGTTGCTATATGCGAAAAAGGTGGTTTTCGAGTATACGCTTCCAGAAACGTGCATGCGAATGCGTAAACGTCACTTGCAGCCGTTCGTGCAAAGGCGCTATTCCCGTCGCTGTAAGGATCGAGTAACTCCGGAGCCATCCAGCGATACGAGCCGCGTCCATATGTATGTCCCCCGGCGTCTGTGGCCTTGGTCCACCCGATGAGTCCGAAGTCCGCCAACAAGGCGTGATATCCATCGTCCACAAGAATGTTCGCCTATTTAGGTGTTGATCAGTTGATCACCCTATGTTGCAGGTGAAGACTAAGTTACGCACCCCACGGAGGTCGCCATGCACAAGGTACTCCGAATGAAGGTATAGTAAGCCCCGCGCAACTTCGAGAAGCTAGATTAAGCTATGTCAGTCGTGCTATTTGCTCCCTTTCATACTACGAACACTTACCAACCTATGAACCTCTTGCAGAGGAGAATCGTGGGCTTCAACGTAGCTGTTGAGGTTGCCGTGTCGCACCCAGGGTGCCACAAGGCATAGCCAAGGCGAAGACGTTTCCGAATCGATACCGAGGAAAGGCAGGATATTGGGATGTTTCAATTGACGCCATGGAAGAGCTTCTCGACATAAGGCCTGCAAGATGCATGAGCAAAGTCAAGCGCTACACCCGAACACAGCCCGTACGGTGTGTATACCATTTCTCTGTCGTGCCGACACAGCGTGCACCCTCATGCGCTTCAGCGCAACCGGCATGCTCCCCACGTATCCTTTGAAGATGTCTGCGAAGCCACCCATGAACACTGGCTCATCGCCGACACGCCGGGCCGCGCTGATAAACAGGGAGGGCGGGAAGACGTTCCAATCAGACGAAAGCTTGATCAACATTTGTATCGCCCTTCTATGGAAGTCTGGTGTCGATGAGCCTTCGTCCAGAGCCTGCACAGTTCAACTTCAGACGTAACCGTTCAATGTGGGCATCACGCACTCGCTGTATCTTGTCCAGGAGCAGCTTCGCTTCGTCAACTGTCAGACAACATTCACCCTCAAATGACAGCTCGTGAATGAGTTCAGAAAGAATCTTGGCATCGTTGTGCGTCAAATCTGTTGAGATTTCAGATTCACCGGTCTCCTGTGTACGGATGGTAGGAAAGCGAACAATCACCGGCGGTAAGTGCTCTGGAATCATTCGCTGTCGGAGTTTCCTGGTGAGGTTGCATGTCCACGCCTATCCATACGAATGTGAGCAAGAGAGGATACGCATGCCTCGTGTGTTCGCGATATCGTCATGACCAGAGCGAGGAAATTGGTCCCCGATGTCGTCGGGATTCGCGTCGAACTGCCCTGAGTCTTGCAATTGCTCATGACTACCAGCATGACTCGCTTCATAGTGATAGGATGATACATAGATGGACGCGTCTCCGGATATACCCTCAGCTTATCGTATATAACCAATCCCGAATCGCTATAGCTTCCAGGAAATTCAGCAAATCGGCATCCCACTTGAAGAACAGCTCTCGCACAATGGGCAAGAAGAAGAACTCAACCCCGTCGGAGGAACACCTTTTACTTGTTGGGCATCCTTCTAGTAAGGCTCCGGTAGTTGACACCCATACGCACCTCGTGTCTACGTTCAGGTAGACTCAGCAATGCTCCTCGCACAACTCAGAAACTCAGCTCGGATTTTATAGTTTCTACCAGGCGAAGTATAAGGATGGCAGGCTGTTGTCCGGCTCGATCTACGAATTCGCGAAAGAAATGTACCGAGGGCACAACGTCGAGGCCATCGTAGACGTGTACTGCGAGGCTCCTGTGGAGCGGATCTGGAAGGAGATTGCGGACTCTGCGTTGACCCCTGAGGACAGGCAGAAGAACTGGAATGGGACGGAATACTGGTTCGTTATGGGTAAGCAGTACCTTCCACCTGGGATCATGCACCTCAATAGAATTGATATGCATTCAGGCGTTCACCCGTGAGTCATCCATTCCACCCCCCGTCTCCCACCTCATAAACTGCCAGCCATGAAGCGAAGAACTATAATGACGACGTGGAACGTGACATGTATGCGCACTCATGAACTCATACCCTTAGAAGGGTCCTGACAGTCATCAGATTAGAGGCCATGAACCACCCACGATGCGTGGGCTGGGGGGAAATTGGACTAGATTATCATTACGACAATTCGCCTCGGGAAATTCAGCAAAATGTTTTCCGGCGTCAGTTGAGACATGCCATCCGCCTTGGCAAACCTCTCACCATCCACACTCGTGAAGCGGAAGAAGATACCGAGCGGATCCTCAAGGAAGAAGCCCCCAAAGATCACAAGGTTAGTAGGTTCTCTTCGCCTAAGGGAGCCTACTCATATATGCCAAACCAGATTCATATTCATTGCTTTACGGACTCACCTGAGTTCGCACAAAGGCTATTGGACCATTTCCCAAATTTATATGTTGGTATCACTGGTACATTACCCTCACAACCTCTAGCCTGACGCAGTGTTGATGCCAAAATAGGCGTGATCACATACTCCACGAATTTGAATACGTCCGCCGTCATCCGCAACCTCGCCGCGTCCGAATCGTCGAAGCTTCGAATCGTACTTGAAACAGACGCTCCATTCATGGTGCCTGGTAACATCTACAAGTCGCCATCCTTGACCGGTATGAGGGGCAAATTCCCTCTATGTCATACTGGTATGCTTCCTTGGACTGCAGAGTTTGTGGCGGACGTAGCCGGAGGAGCCGACAAGGGATGGGACGTGGACAGGGTAATGGGAGAGGGTCGGGAGAATGCTCGCAGTATGTACGGCATCTAACGCAGCACCGCCTCACATTGTGCCATAAAGCTCGATCTATCGCAGCGTGCTTAAAGACCTGCGAACGAATTCAGGTTCAATGCTCCGTCAATCACGGACCTGGTAGCCAGACTACTGTGTAAAGAACGCAGTTTAGGTTCCGCAACATGATGAGGTAACAATGCGGCCTATTATACCCGCTCCTTTCAGCTACAGACCACCATGACCGACATTGCAGCTTGCCCTGAGGAACTCCATTATCCGTTCCTGTCAGCTCTTCCCGGTTTACAGGGGGGCTTGTTTCGTGCGGGATGGTTGATCGTTAGCACGTCCTTGGTGTTGGTAAGATTGGTCCGCGTTTCTGTTCGAGCGGCGTGATTCACTCTTCTGAAGGATATAATGGCATTCGCTTATCTGGCAAGACGCCATTGCTTGTACGCAAATGTCTCGCTATCGTGAATACACGACATAATACAGCTTACAGAAACTACAACGTGCCCGAGGAACAGCGTCCAATGTAAATCCATCTTCATACGGTAGCGTTGCGTTAACAAACATATCTATTTCTATCTCAGACTTCGTATTTTGTGGCTTCCTATCACCATTGGTTTCCGCGCGGTTGCTCTATGGTCCGGTCTGCGACGATACGCTTTTATAGACGGCACTGTTATCGTCGTCGAGGTGAGCCCATGGTTACACCGCGCACGCAGCCTTCATATGTTCAATTGTGTCAGATTGGAGCCATATGCGCTTTCTTGTAAGAAAACATTTCCCTTCCAGTGGCGATATGAGCTCATAAGCGATCGACGCCTGAACAGGGCTCTTCTATCACAGTATGCGCCATTGACGAACGGGGTGAGTATGATATCCAACTGCGTGTGCCAGGCACTTATCACTAAACTACGCAGGAACGGCTTTCCTTGAATTCTGGATCGCGAGACGCACGGGGGATAAAGTACCTGCTAGCAGCGTTCCTCGTGTCTTCCTCTAGTCAGTCTCCAGGGTTCAAGTGGAATGAAGCACTCAAAGCTGATGCCACCATATAGTTGATATGGTTTCCGGATTACTCGACGAGCAGCTCCATTGGGAGTCTGCTCACGCATTCAACACGCTTATGGGACAGGTATATTTACCCATAGCAAGGCTGGTGACATCACCTTCAGCTTACTTTCAAGCACTGACGAAGACTATATAGCTTCTTATTTGACAGAATTCTTACCAAGTGCCAGTCCGTGCATTTCGAGTCACGGCACGGCCGGATATACAAACAGTATCTGACGATCTGTGCGGCAATCATGTTACCCCTCATCCAGTATCACTTCGTGAGTGATTCGCCTCGTATCTTACTACCTCATGATTGAACGCGCGCGCACCTTTCAGATCCGACTGGTGGCAAATGTCTTACATGTCGAAGCTATCGGTTGCATATCTCGGGCACATCTAATAAATGGCCTCAGCGCCGTTCTGACCGCTCTGGAGGTGCGTGCATACTCCGCAATTCTATTCACTCACCTGATATTGTTGCAGATGGCTGCAACCTCCGTTTATATGATCAAGGCATTCAGCGCTGATACATATGTTACGGGCCTCGCCAATTGGGAGAGGCCTACTGTGCTGAGAATTATGCTATCTTCGTGAGTTTTGGTATGCGATTTCAACTGTTAACAGGAATTGGCCACAGACATCCAATCGTTGCTCCCTCATTTGGTGCGAATACTGGTGCGAAGACTTTGTAGCAAATGTCCCTGTTGTCACATTGCAGCGAGCAATACATTCTTCGGCTGGTTAACATGATACGATACGGTAGATTATGCATTCCTCAGTAGTTGTCATTACTTAATATGGTGTACAGTAGTCAGTTGCGTGTGGCAAGGGGGTGTATGTACGCACGGCCTAAAGACCGTCGCCGTCGCTCGCATGAGACATGAGCACAATCTTGAAGGGAAGCGGCGCTGATTCCACCAGCAAACGCAGCAACCTATTCTTGTCCAAGGAGTTCTCGGCGACCCGCGAACAACGCTCGGCATCCATGCCCGATCCCTTCATCATATTGGCCATCATGTGGAATGCGTCCGGCGCGTCAAGAGCAATATCATCGAGCATGGTCGCTATGGAGCGGAATCCCTCTTCGAAAGCCGCGGGTGTACATCCTTTGGTCCGGAAGAGTTGACTAAAAATGTCCGCGACAAGCTGAGCGTCGACCTGCTTCGACTGTATCGCTCTGAAGACCAGCTGCTCCACCAATCGGCTGTGGTGTATTGTAGGGAGGCGCCTGAAGAAAACCTCGGCTTTCCTGACGTTGCGAAGGCCGAAGACTAGTTGAATGCATTCGTTGATCTTTCGGTTCGCATCTGCTTCCGATACCGTAATGTCGTCAAACCGTTCCGTGTCGGAACCGGGTTCCGATGGCGTAGGCGTCCCAGCGTTGCTCCTCGAATACACGATTTGAGGGAGAAAGTGTAATAGTTGCTTGGGAAAATATTCCGATGGCGAATGCGAGACGGGTTCCGGTTGGCTATTTCGTCTGCGTGTGCTCTGGTCGATGGAATTGGGATGGTGTCCTGCAGCCTCCGGATCTCGACCAAAGCCACGGACGGTACTAGATCGTGTGAGTAGGGGAAGAGTTTCTAAGGCAGGTTGGTGGCGATGCATGGTATTTCGCTTAATAGCGAGTGGCGGAGATTCACGAACGTTCTCAGACTCATGAGGCAGTACGTGCGATGTACCTAACTTCAAACGATATGCATTAGTACGAATAAGGCACTGCATATGCCATCGTGAAGGTACTCACAGCGATCTGTAGTTCTGGATGCCTGCGCAGAAGCTCGTGGCGAATATCGCAAACGAGAGTCTCAAATTGGTCTATAGGGCAGCTCGCAAGGTTCTGACGCGCTATATTGCGCTCGCGCTTGAAATCCTTCTGTGAAGGCAGGAAAGATCGTGCTACACTGGTAGTTAGCATTTTATTAACGTTTTCCCATGAATATGACTGAAGATAGCGTGGTACGAGTGGGGAGCGTGAGACCAATGATTGATACATGCCTTCTGTGTTACCGTAAGCTTTGCGCCTTGAAAGCTCGTCGCAAATGTCGGCAGTCATGTCGTGGAACTAGCATAGGGTTAATATCACCGTCAAGGCGGTTGCCGCCACGACTGACCTGCTTCACGCTTAGGTTCTGGAGACGTTGCTTGGATGCGTTGGAGCGTAGGAACAGCTTCGCTAACACCATAAATGAGGCAGTGGTTCGCACGGGAAAAAGCATTATGTCTACCTGGATCGGAGTGCTTAGCCAAGTAGGAACGTAATAGTTCAAGTTGTGCACGGAGATCCTTCGTGGTCCCCGAAACCGAGACTTCGGCCGAGACGGATGTATTTGCACTGCAAGCTTGCATGAAGCGGACGACGTCGGCGGCACTGGGCCGTAGTGGCGGTTCAGAAAGACAACTTTCAAGTATATGCCAGAGTTCGTCGGAAAAATCATCTCCGGTCCACATGAAGTTCGCAGATGGACGTGCGATACGCTCTCCGTTGATGATGAGCGACGCGACTGTAACATCGTGGGTGATGTGCCAGTAAGGCGGTTGTCGGGTACAAACCTAAGAGCAAGATGCCATTGAGGAACAAGTTGTCATCTGATAACCTGCAGCGGGTCTTACCTCAACGAAGGTACACGCGAACGCGTACATGTCGCTGGCAGGGGTACGCTGAAAAGGATGTCCAGCCCTAGGGGGTCGGAGCAGCTCAGGGGCCATCCAACGATACGCCCCATGGCCATCAGTCGTCCCAGCCGTACCGGTGGCCATCGTCCAAGAGATCAAACCAAAGTCAGCCAGGAGAGCGTGATGATTCTCGTCGATGAGGATATTTGCCTATTCGGCATGAGGCAGGTCAATGTACGCTGGGTCTACGAGTAGTCATGTTCACGCACCCCGCGAAGGTCTCCGTGTACCAGGTGCTGTGAGTGCAGGTACTGTAAACCGCTAGCGACCTCTAACATCTGGATACGTGCATATTATTAAGATTTTCAAACATACCGCCCCGAAGGACACTCACTAATCTGTGTACGTCGTCGAACACTAACTGGCGCGTCTCTATGTAATGCATAATGTCGCCATACCGCACCCATGGCGAGACAAGGCATATCCAATGGGGCGCTGCAGTTTCACAATCGATGCCTAGGAATGGAAGAACATTCGGGTGCCGGAGTTGACGCCATGGGATGGCTTCACGACACAGAGACTATCGAGCAATCAGATACGATTGGCAGACAATGCCATCTGGCGCTCACAGTATGAATCTTGCGTTTCTGCTCCGCCGTCTGGGTAGCGTGGATGCGGATGCGCTTAAGCGCAACTAGCCGGGACCCAAGGGTTCCTTTGAAGATGTCGGCGAACCCGCCGCAAGAGACCGGATCGCTGCCTATCCGTCGCGCGCGGCGGACGAAGAGGGAGGGGGGCAACATGTTCCATTGACAGCACAACTTGACTAGCATCTGCGTAGCCCTGCGGCGCAGGTCGGCACCTCGTATATCTCGATCGAGGGCCTGACGGTCATGTTTGAATGACATGTGTAACAGATGAACCCTCGACGACCACGCACCAGTTGTATCTGGTCCAGCAGATTCCGAGCGTCTCGCCCCGGCATAGAGGTCCCTACATTGTTGATTGGCAGGTTCGGGATGATATCTGCGAGCTTCTGGGCATCTTGAGACTCTAAACGTACATCTACCCCGAAGGTGTGTCTCAAAGGATTGTATCTCAGTCTAAGTTGCTCACCCTGTATATCCTGACCTATTTGCACGTCCAAGGGATAGTCCGTGCCCTTCATGGCAGCATAGCTGAGGGGAGACTGACAAGTTGAACCAAACGCGTTCTGATTCTTCTGTTCGAAAAGCGGAAGTCGTGGTACGCGTGATCGTGAGTTCTCTATGGCCGCTCGTCATGGTTACATGGGAAGTTAGATCTGCGATGGCTGTGGGAGGTAGTGTTTCCCAAGAGCCAAGCCGAGCTGGGCCAGAGCCACGGCTCTGTTCAGGCTCAGTGACGTGGGCCGGCGTTGAGCTAAGCCCAGTAGCCATGTCTGGGCTTTGACGCGCTAGGCGGCAGCGTGTCTACGACTCGGTGCACGTACATGTATCTGGACGGCATAGGCAGCAAAATGGGTGCAAGTAGTATATACATGGCAGTGTACATTGTTAATTATTCCGAGTCTGCTGCGTTCTGCAGGAGATCGGCCAATTCATCCATTTTACCTGATTCCCTGAGCTCCTGGACGGCGTATGCGGTCACAGGCCCTTCAATCTCGTAGTCACAAGTGTTTGCAAGGAGCTGCGATGTAAAGTTGAGGCTTGAATGTCGGTAAATGAACTTGAGAACCTGCAACATCTCAATGGTCTTCGGAGACAGTCGACTCCGGCGTGATGTACACGTCTCCTTGCTCGATGAGAAGACACGTTCGCATGGAACCAGCCGTAGTGACTAGTTGCGTTTGATAAGATGGGCAAACATCGTTTGAACGGCATACATAAGGAGCGACACCATTGTGGAGATCATAAATACCGGTTCACAATCACACGCAGGAGCATGTCACCGAAATCCAGATCATACATACATGTCAAGCTGATACGAGATGATGTCTGGGTCATACTCACGGCGACGATGCACATAGTGTGCCCTCAGCCCGTCATACAAACAATCAACGGCAAACTCTACCATACACCTGATCGTGATACATGGACCTCCACGCGTCGTTCCCGTCGTCATGCACGCGCGTATCCAGTCATACATGCATTCACACAGTGCTACAGCCGTTTTCAAAAATCATGAGCGCGGCACCAGAAACGAGACGCGCGTCGTGAACGACCCTAAAGTGGGGTCACCGCCAGATCAGCGAGCCGGCGAGCTCAGGAGGTCAGCCAGCTCAAGCATCTCGACGGGATCGTATCGCTGTTGTTGTCTGAGGAGTGCCCGAGCATAGGAGAGCCGAAGGTTAGCCCGATCTTGAGCTCGAGATACGATGTGCAATGTCTCTGGGGGTTTCTGGTTCCCTCAACCTGATGCTCCCGGCGGATTGTCTTTCACCCATTCTGTCAACTTCCACTCGCCTATGGGATCTCCTTGATAGCGGGTTACACCTTGATTTGGTGCAGTACCCTTGTACAATGGCTGCCCCTGTGTGCCATGCTGCTGCTGGCAGTAACCCTAATATAAGGGTCTTACCCAATGCTCCCCGACGAGTCGATGATGAGTTCCCAAACATCTCGTTGTAGAAAACATCAGCAGACTTCTGGGACATGTATTTGATCATACAGAGGCTGGACTGTGTCCAGGTTTGCTGGACGTAGCGTCCATAATCACAGTTTACAATCGCTGACACTGTCCTTGCCTGCTACTGGGAAATTGCTCGTTAATCTCTTTGAATATCATGTTTACCACTCTCAAGAATCATCCTTAGAGCTCCTCACGCGTATTCTGAGCGTTTCAATGCTGTCCTGGGTCACATCATCGTAGAGTTCGTCGTCGGACACGATGTGCTGGCGGCAAACCCAGCTTTGGGGTCGTTCACGACGCGCGTCTCGTTTCTGGTGCCGCGCTCATGATTTTTGAAAACGGCTGTAGGCTCCATGGTCATGGCCACGATATAGCTTGCGGCCCGTCATACAGTGGGCTTTACGACACCCCTGGCGGCGTTCGATGTCATACGTGCGGCAAAAACTCGTTGATGGGCTGGTCATACATGATTCCCATGCAAGTACCCCTGCTGCTCATGAGTTACACATACGGTTCGAATGTCTCTATCTCCAGAAGCGGCATTTCCGGTATACGTGTTACCCCACCTGTATGCGCACGCGAATGCATCCCGTCATTACATGATCGCACTACTCTGATTGCTCGATACGCGTACGCCTGCTCGTGAATTATACATACACTCTGAATCCTCTTTCCTTAACAGATCTGGCGTGCGTATCATGCGCACGCGAATACGTCCGGTCAAATACAATCCTACAGCTCTACTTGTTTCTTCCCGTGCCGCTCCCGCCATTCCGTCGCGCATCTGTCTCGATAAAGCACACAGTTTACCTCAACACGCCGAATCTCTCAGCCAGCCGGCTCCGGCTTGCGTCATTGCAGAGCTCTAATCCCCAAATTCAACGCGCGCAGCCTCTCCAGCGCCATTCTCGCACTTTCCGGGCATGATCGGTACGCGTGTGCCTCCTCTTGGTGTATACATACAACCTGAACTCTCTTTCCTCAACAGATCAACGGTCCCGTCGTGGGAATCATGTGCACGCAATCACGTCCGGTCAAACATGATCCTACGACTTTCTCTTTGTCTCCTGCGCCGCTCCTGCCACTCCGCCACGCTTCTTTCCCTATACAGCACACAATTTACCTTAACACACCAAATCTCTCAGCCAGCCGGCTCCGGCTCGCGCCATTTCAGGGCTCTAATCCCCAAATTCAACGCGTGCGCAGCCTCTTCAGCGCCATTCTCGCACTTTCCGGGCATGATCGGTACGCGTGTGCCTCCTCTTGGTGTATACATACAACCTGAACTCTCTTTCCT
>NW_006767442.1:343156-343873 GCF_000264995.1 Punctularia strigosozonata HHB-11173 SS5 | reverse complement strand
AGATCAACGATCCCGTCGTGGGAATCATGTGCACCGCATCACGTCCGGTCAACATGATCCTACGACTTTCTCTTTGTCTCCTGCGCCGCTCCGCCACTCCGCCACGCTTCTTTCCCTATACAGCACACAATTTACCTTAACACACCAAATCTCTCAGCCAGCCGGCTCCGGCTTGCGTCATTGCAGAGCTCTAATCCCCAAATTCAACGCGCGCAGCCTCTCCAGCGCCATTCTCGCACTTTCCGGGCATGATCGGTACGCGTGTGCCTCCTCTTGGTGTATACATACAACCTGAACTCTCTTTCCTCAACAGATCAACGGTCCCGTCGTGGGAATCATGTGCACGCAATCACGTCCGGTCAAACATGATCCTACGACTTTCTCTTTGTCTCCTGCGCCGCTCCCGCCACTCCGCCACGCTTCTTTCCCTATACAGCACACAATTTACCTTAACACACCAAATCTCTCAGCCAGCCGGCTCCGGCTTGCGTCATTGCAGAGCTCTAATCCCCAAATTCAACGCGCGCAGCCTCTCCAGCGCCATTCTCGCACTTTCCGGGCATGATCGGTACGCGTGTGCCTCCTCTTGGTGTATACATACAACCTGAACTCTCTTTCCTCAACAGATCAACGGTCCCGTCGTGGGAATCATGTGCACGCAATCACGTCCGGTCAAACATGATCCTACGACTTTCTCTTTGTCTCCTGCGCCGCTCC
>NW_006767442.1:308829-342826 GCF_000264995.1 Punctularia strigosozonata HHB-11173 SS5 | reverse complement strand
CTTCTTTCCCTATACAGCACACAATTTACCTTAACACACCAAATCTCTCAGCCAGCCGGCTCCGGCTCGCGCCATTTCAGGGCTCTAATCCCCAAATTCAACGCGTGCGCAGCCTCTTCAGCGCCATTCTCGCACTTTCCGGGCATGATCGGTACGCGTGTGCCTCCTCTTGGTGTATACATACAACCTGAACTCTCTTTCCTCAACAGATCGCGAATCATGCGCACGCAATCACGTCCGGTCAAACATGATCCTACGACTTTCTCTTTGTCTCCTGCGCTGCTCCCGCCACTCCGCCACGCTTCTTTCCCTATACAGCACACAATTTACCTTAACACACCAAATCTCTCAGCCAGCCGGCTCCGGCTTGCGTCATTTCAGGGCTCTAATCCCCAAATTCAACACATGCACAGCCTCTTCAGCGCTGTTGTAGCTCTTTCCGGGCATAATCAGTATGCGTGCGCCCGCTCTTAGTATATACATACAACCTGAACTCTCCTTCCTCAATAAGACCGACAGTCCCGTCGTGCGAATCAAGCACACACAATCATGTCTCGTTAAACATGATCCTACTACTTTCTCTTTGGCTCCTGTGCCGCTCCTGCACGCCTTGATACTTGACTTAGAAGCGTGTCATTTGAGATGACAAATTCCCGCCCAACACACGCGCAGCACTTCTACTTCTTTTCTTGCTAGTTTTGGATGATCCGTACGTGTGCGCGCGCTCGAAGGTCATACATACGACTTAACCTTCTTGTCCCCACAGGACACAATCTCAGTGTCTGTCATACGCATGTGGTCGGTCATACATAATGAGGTCCACGCTATTTCTGATGTATATACCCGATCATCGTCTTAGACCGCATGGCTGGTGTCCCGATGCGCGTCATATGAATTGCGAGAACGAGGATGGTGGAAACTTTGTCATACATAGTTGAAGGAGTTATCTTACCACATGCTTCATACATACTTACTACTCAAACATACCTCCTCGATCATCCATCCTGGTAAATCTTGATCGATGGTTATGACTGAGACCCTGAGAGTCTTATCATACACCACGTCGAAGTTTGTGATACATTGTTGCCTGCCCAGCCAATTTCCTCGCCTGCATGTATCATGTGACTACTCCCTCATACATACACTGGCTCTGACGCGCGTCAAGCTGTCTTGTCATACATTGAACCTGTTCCACCTCGCACGGCCTTGCCTCTTCTTCATACATGATACTGATGCCCAAGGACACCATCTCCAAAGGCGCGCTTATAACTGTGCAGCGCGTGTGGCATTCGACGTTCGCCTCTCGCCCTTCTCCTGTCTCTCCTGGCCTTCACTTGTTCCCCTTGCGGTCCTCTGTTTCTCTCTCATGTCCCTCGGGTAGCCGTTTGATATATACTCCCTACCCTGCTTACGTTCATTCGGGCGATGGGTAAGTAGCAGTGTTGCAGTATGCTTTATTGTAAGCTTACCACGATGAGTGCAGGGCTATGTATCGTATACCTCAAAACCACGGCCTCTAGCCCACCATTATGTACGCTTCATTCGTTCTTCACACAGCCTTCACTGATTTTTGCCATAGCTCTCCTTATACCCGTGTAGCGAGCAATCCTCGATGTCAATCCGCAACTTATTATGACGCCCTATCAAGAGAACATCGTCGGATGTGTGGCAAATGCGTATGTGGCATAATACACCAGATTAGCTCTAGCCTGATCTTTTGAGGGTAGGCTTTGGAGCACGCATTTTCGTCGCGGCCCGTCATGTGGTTGATCGTTCAAATCAAGACCAACACTTCGTCCTCTGCCGCGCACGCCAACGTTACCCGAACCACGCGGCGGCGCTGGTTGTCAGATGAATCGTGTACGAGCTCATCGTAAACTATCTTCTTGTACGATGCAATATTGTGTTGCGTTGCAGGTCTGACTGTCTTTATGCACACCCGAACAACTAGCCCCGCTTCTACACGAACTCCTTGATCACCTCATGATAACGTACCGTGGCCAATATGGCCCAGGACTTGCTGTATATACACATAGACTATGCACAGTTCTTAGGGCTTGAAGGGGATGTAAAATAGACTATCATCCGCGTACTATGCTCCTCGTATGATTTCCGGACGAGGACCACAGATCTACACGTCAGTCATACTGTGTATGATTGAGCATGTGGAGTACCATGTGTCCTTGCAATGCACAAAATGTAATACGCCGCACGGGGCAGACTTATGACAACAGCGGGCGCATTCAAGGTGCACGTCAGCCGGCCTATATGTGACAGGTTGCGATCTGGTATCGGGAAGCAAAAAGATTCATAGAATAACGAGGCCGTGTCGTACAGTTATGATGTGCTGATGGACAAGTCTCCGTCTACTACATCGTTCTGTTCTAACTCGTCTTCGTCTAATTCGTCGTCGCCATCATCGTCCGAACTCTCCGCGTTGACCGCGCGTTTCTGAGCTGAGAGGTGGTGAGCCATGGGCGCCGATTGACATGGTCGAACAACTCACCCAGTTTAGCCGCCGCCTTCTCCTGCCGGGATTTTCGTTCACGCAACCACTTCGTGAAGACTTTGTCTACCAGAAATATGAGTGGTATGATTTCCCGCATCGTATCAGAATACTCACCTGCTTCGGGGGGCACTATTTCCTCGTATTCCTGTATCCAATCCTTGCTGATGCCGTAGTGCTTGAGGAGGGGGATCCATCGGCCGGCAAACGACTTTGCAAGGTCCTGATACATTCGTGCTTGTTGCAATCCATACGCCTTGAGGCCCCGAGCAATCCGCGAGCTCGCAAGTAGAGGCTGATCTTCGGAGTTCAATCGGTGAAGCCACTGTTTCTCCCACCATTGAGACTTATTGCATAGAAACACAAGCACTCGCCGCATTTCCTCTTGAAGTAAGATCAGTTCTTCGTCGTGCCGATGAACCCGTGCGCGCTGCCGTGCCCACTCGCCCCGGAGGTAAAGTTCACCACCCTTCTTGTCAGTTGTTTCATTCGGTGTATGGTCTTCCGATCGGTCGTCGCTGGGCAAGGTCCAAATCCAAGATGGGGTACGGTGTCGCTCTGATTCCTCGTCCGGGATCGTGTCGTCACGAGAAGGACCACGCAGATCCTCCTTGCGAAGTTCCTTGTAACGAGAGCACCATGTGCCGGCTGGGTCGAGTTTTGTGAGAGACTTGTATGCCACACGATAGGAATCCGCTGCGAGCTTGAGCCTACGTGACACAACGTCGATGAGCGTACGCGATCGCGTCCCGTCACGTTGGCCTGTATATAATTATGGTTAGATGGGGATGCACAAACATAAGTGTGAGACGTACTGCCAGCAGTATGCTTAGCCTTTCGCCGGAGCATCCCCAACGTCCGAAGGAAGCGACGGACGTTGATGAGACCATCTCTCATCATCGCGTCGGCGAATCTTCTCTCGGTATCCGTGACCCCGCCAAGACATCCGTACTCCCGGCGTGCTTCGTCCAGGTTTGATGGCAGGAGGATCGGGAGGTCCTCAGCCTGCTTTGATGCGTCAGACCCGTCATCTCCGCTGAGCTTTGCCGATCGTATGGCGATGGAGCCAGGCATATAGACATTTTGGACCTCATAAAAGTCGAAGACACGGCGGCGAAACGTAGCGCGTTTCTCCTGTAACGTGGCCTTCTCCCCTTCGTTTGTGCTACTGGTCGTGTCGTCAACAACAAGCTTTAGTTTCCGCCTGGAAAAGCTATGTTATCACAAATCATTCTTATATTAAGAGACCACGTACCGCTGCATCAGCAATGCAAACGCTTGTTGCACGAACGCGCTGGGAGAAATCTCGTGGAGCGCTGTCTTGTGCATGTCAATACTTTCCTCCTCTTCCTTCGCAAGCTCTTGCCTGAGCTTATTGACGTTGACGGCTACGGTGTACACAGTATAAGTCTCGTCAATATTCACGGCACGCGCAACACAAACCTTCTTCGATCTCCTCGTATGGATTCGGCTTCGTTGGATCAGATTCCCATTGCTCGATCATCAGCTCCCAGCCTCTGATCGTCTCCACGTCAAACCGCTGGCTGAAGTCTTCGAGGACCGCGTGATGCTTCAACCCTTCCTCAAGGGTAGTGGCGAAGGATTTACGGAATGCATCACCTGAGAACCATGATCATTTCGTGCTTGAACGATAGCAAGAGAGTAGACTAAAGATATACGAACCGAAACCCACAATCTTGCGGAAATTCCAGAAATTCCAGTGATCGTCGAGGGTAAGTCGTCGGGCACTTCGGCCCATTTCCACCGTGCTGGTTGCTAGCCCACCAATATGGGCCCATTCCTGTTCTACGGTCTCCCCGTGCGTGAGGCCGACGAACCTGTGTAGGAGAAAGTAATATAGGGCTCGGCACAACGCCTTGTGATCACGGATGTGCATGCTTGGGATGAAGAACCTCAACTTGATACCACCGAGCGAGGCGAAGGAGGCCGGTAATTTTGCATGTCTTCGCCACAAGTTTTGCTTCCATTGACACGCAATATCGTAGCTGACTGTAACGGGAAGTGGCGCACCCATACGCTGTAAGGTCGTCCAAAAGACATAATCAATGGTGACATATCTGCGCATGTTTGAGTAACAGATATACACAACTGCACGAAGCGTACCTCTCTCCACGTTGTAAATCGGCGACACCGTGGGGTAGCATCAGGGCATGTCTGCTGCATTTCGCAGCAGCCGCACCCGACACCGCCATGACGTCCGTTCGCGATTTGGTGCTATTGATATTTTTGATCGCGTTGAAGTTTGAGTCGCACGGATCTACTTGCTGTGGCCAAACGTGAGATGCGACTATCCTGTATGATTGTCGCCGACTCACCTCAGGTTCTTCGACGTAAGTTTGAAGGTGCTTCTGATACGCTTTCTCTTCAACGAAATAACCCTCGCCGCTTCCGATATCAGCATCATCGATTTTACGGTTCTTGTTCTTCATCTTGAAACATGCATCTAGAGCCACGAATTGTGTATAGATCCATCTGGAAATTAATCAATTTCTGCTTGACCAAACATCAAAACCACGACTTTAGGAGCTTACTTGACTTCTGGTGGAGCTTGATCCCAGTCAGGCGGGAGATTCCAGAGCGGTTGCGGACACGCCGGACAGAGAACAGCGAGGCCTCCTAGAGGAATCGTTGTAGTCCCCTTGGGAACATGCCCGCGGCCGGCCCTCTTGAGGCGCAGAAGATAGAAATATTGGCGCGTCGCCAGCGTTGCTTCATGGTAGCGGAACTGCGTAGATTGAATACATGTGATGACCAACTGAATGTGAAATGTGCACTTACCACGCGGTCCTTCAGCCCGGCAATGTCTGTGCTACAGATTGTAGCCAGCAAAAAGTCATGTAGGGTGATCTTGCCCTGAAGCGTCAGCTGATGGAAGTTGTCCAGTAGTCGGAACGTGAATGCAGTCCGTGGTTGTCGAACTGAGGCGGGGTAAAGGCCGATGTCGAGAAGTTGTTCGCGTGCGGTTCGTACGTGCGGAACCTTGCAATTACAGTACATGAGAGTCACGTAATGATAGCCGGTAGTGTCGAAGACTAAGAAATCCTTGTGAGCTGGGATAGAAGCTGAGCAATTGGTGCCGTCGGGATGCCCTAGCTGGATCTCGAGACCCAACTCTTGCAGCGTCACTGGCTGGAAGTGATCGTTCTTCCACTCCTTCGACTCTTGTGAGGCCATGCAACAGAAATATGTGAGTAGATGCACACCTTGACATTATGGAACGATTGCCATTGATGCAAATCGACCATACATTCCGCGCACAGCATACGATCTCCGTGACAGTCATCACACCGGTATAGACCCTTCTTCGATACATCGTGGCACTCGAGACAAGGAATGGGTTCGGTCGTCGATAGTGCGTCTCGAGCAAGGAGGTTGTCGAGGAATTCGGGGCAGTACGGGTACCACGAACGCATGCGACTCTGACACGAACATTGAGTACATGTCTTCATCATGAATGCAAAGAACGAGCTCACCCCGAGCGTATGAGTCTTCTTCTTCGGTTCCGTCCGCGCTCGTTTCTTGCGCGCTTGGGCCATAGTCTCCGACACGTCGATATCCTGCCAATCGCCATCGTTCGTTTGCTCACAAGGGCAAGTATTGGGTGCGTGTGCAGGTTCAGGAGAAAGTGTACGGGCGCGCTTTTGAGTTGATGAGGTAGACGCGAGGACACGTCCATCCCTCGCTGCTTTAAGAACAATGGACTTTGCGACATGCGACGGAGCACGGGGGGCAGAGCGGCGTCCGGTAGCTTGAAAGGTTGGTAGCTTGGTCTTACGGGCCATGCATCAATACTGGCAGGCACAATCGGTGAATGTGTATGACGGCGAGTGGTGAAACGTTCAAGTCCATGCAGTAGCTTGTAAGACGAAGGCGGGCGCGGAGCTGCTACGCGCTGTGCTAATCGTGTGACCCTACCTACTGCATCGGTGAGGCTTTTGACCCAAAACGGCACTTTGTCGATAGCCTCGACGGTCTCACATGTCTCATACCATCTCAGAGAGCTATATTCGTGAATTTTGAAGTAGAACCCATGGTCAGTGTACTGCTATATACTATGTTGAATTTCTCGGTCAATGGAAATATGACAAGAATCTAGTAGCAACGCGATCATCGCCGCCAAAGTCGCTCTATCAAATCGCTCGTCCGGTGACCAAAATAAACTTCGGGGCTACTGAAGGTCAAGTCATCACATCTAATATCCCTCGATGCTGATATCAGTAGACGATCTGCACATTCTGGGGCAAATGAATGCGAAATTCAGTACACAACTTTCGAATGTTCGATTCCAAAGTTGAATGCTCGTGATATACTGTACACACATCCCGCCTCAGCATGTTTGCGATCAGGGTCATTAAGCGAACATGTTGCGTATAACTTGTCACCAACCCCATTGTACTAGTAGTTAGTTGTGTCAGTTGTGTAGCTTATGGTAGGTAGGTGTCATCTCCAATCTGTGCGCATGCGCGAACAATTGTCACACAATGTGCTCCATGCACACTCTGATTGCTTGCTCATAGTTGACTTCTCAGCGATATACTGTAGATCTTCTGGGTAAGCTTAATGAATTATAACATAAACACATCGCGAAAGCGAGTCGTACTCAGCTTAATGGGATGAGGCGGTCTGTAACCGCATTTCGTTCGTGCCGCATTCCATACACTGAAGTTGCTCCTTCAGCTATCATCTCTTTCAAACATTCTTTCGCGATCGATAGACTATATATGAGACTTTCCATCATCTCACCTGACCTCTTGACTTACACTATAATCTGCACCGGTTAACGACCGAATGCTACGAGCATGTGTGGCCAGCGCTAGATCACAACGAACATGCGCGCGGTGCTCCATTACGCTCATGTCCTGTCTTCATGTTCCACTCCGGCACTCGCAACGTCCTTGTAGCTATGGTTCCAGCGCATCCACAACTTCGAGCTTGGTACATCATGCATGGCACTATGTCTCCTCGAGTCCAAACAGCTGTTACGTCCCGGCACCGAGGTGTTCTATGCTGCGCTGCACATCTTCTGGTCTGGCTCGGTCGATACTCAACACGGAACAATGCCTCATGCACCAATTTATACATCATGCTATACGGCGAACGCTGGATGCCAGTCATCGGCAGCATGGTACTACGTCTCCTCGAGTCCGAACAGCTGCTACGTCCTGGCACCGAGGTGCTCTATGTTGCGCTGCAGATCCTGCTGGTCTGGTTCGGTCGATACTCAACACGGAACAATACCTCATGCGCCAATTACATAGGTAGATATGGAAATGTACCTCAGTCAAGTTAGGCCCCGCGCGCATGGTTCCTGGTGCATGAAACTCGGGTTGCGTACTTGAGGTTCTGAACTCACTAACAACTCTAGCTTGCGAAATTCTCTGAACATGTATGGCCAGCACTAGATCACAACGAATATGCGGTGCTCCATTGCGCTCGCATCCTGTCACTCGCAACATCCTTGTAGCCCTGGCTCGAGCACATCCACAACTGCGAGCTGGGTACATCACGCTATACGACAAACACTAGGTGTCAGGTGTCGGCAGCATGGCACTGCGTCCCCTCCAGTCTGAACAGCTGCTATGGTCTGGCACCAAGGCGTTCTATGTTGTGCTGCACATTCTTCTGGTCTTGTTCGGTCGATACTGAACACAGAACCATACATTATGCGCGATCCAAAGGATGAGATGTGGAAACCAAATGACGAAACTTCTTAGGAGCGAAGTCCACAACGTGGAACCGTATTCACCGCGTGCACTGTCTTGCATATGTAGTAGTCAAGATCGGGTATATTGCGAGCATTGACCTACATACTACATTTTTATCTGGAACGACAATCGGCGACAGTGTATGTGAAAACTATGGAGCGGGGGTGAAAAGGCGACAACGATAGCGACAGCAACGTACACGCGCACAGCGAACGGAGGCGGCTACAACTAACGTACACAGACGGCTCAAGATGATGATGCGAGACGAGTCAAACTATGTATACATGAGCAGTTCAAGAATCCGCTCTCAGGCCGCGAGGGGCTCACACGATGATGGAGACGCGGCCTGCCTGCAACGCAATGATGTAGGCGTCCTCAGCAGCCTGACGAGAGGTGTGATGGCGATAGATCGCCCCAGGCACACCGCTCACGAGCGTAGAGACGATGTCCCTGTTGTCAAGGGTCAGTAAAGGCATGAAATATAAGCTGTAAGTACTTTCCAGCTTGAGAAGACGCCAACGGAGCGACCGCGGATAACCGTGTACCATCGTATATCGCTAGTGGAGGCCTCACCGACCTCATCACAAGCAGAGTGAATGTCACCTCCACTGCTGCAGGGAGCCGAGGAAGCGGCGGTGGAGGCTGATGCGGCGCATGCCGAGGGCTTGACAGTGTGAACGTTGGGCATGATCGGGATGACGGTCGGTCCCGACGTTTGAACAGAAATCGAGCCGCCCGCAGACAGCGCTGCCAGGCTATTGCGAAGCGTGTCGATAGGAGACGACAACTCCTCGTGAGTCTGGACATGCTGACGAGGGGGCGCATAGACAGTCGGCGGAGGCGGGGGCGGAGGCGGGGACGAAGGCGAAGCGTCTTCCTCGTTGTCGCTGTCTCCCGTGTCATCCTGTGATTCTGTATCAAAGGTATTAGTGTGATCCAAGCTGTAGCTGCAGACTTACCCATGTACAAGCGGTTCAGGATGTCGGCGATATGAGCGATCGCTTCATCAAGCTCGGTGCGCCGCTGTCAGGGAAGAAGGGACTTAGTATAGCATAAACCAGGGAATAGCTACGCACGGCTTTTCCACGCTTGGACTTGACCATGGATGCGATGGTACGAGAGGAAGGGTGGCGTGCAAAGAACTACAGAGGCGGGGACAGAGGCGGGGAGCAAACGAGAGGGGGCTTGACGAAAAGCAGGGCGAATG
This sequence comes from Punctularia strigosozonata HHB-11173 SS5, assembly GCF_000264995.1. Classification (NCBI taxonomy): domain Eukaryota; kingdom Fungi; phylum Basidiomycota; class Agaricomycetes; order Corticiales; family Punctulariaceae; genus Punctularia; species Punctularia strigosozonata. The sequence goes on along the minus strand of NW_006767442.1, from coordinate 333,387 downwards.
CGGGTCATTTTATGCTCCGAGGCTGGAAACCTCGGCTTTAAGGTTGAGTTTGAGGGCACGGGAGCCTAGGAAGGCGCCAAGTACTGATTGGGAGCACTCTTTGCTGCAAACGGCGACCGTGGGAGCGCGCCAGGCATGAGGCCGCTTGACTTCGGCAGTTTGCTGTAACGTTCAAGTCATTCTACTTTCCTCAACGTGTTCCAAGTCAAACAAACTACCAGAGATAATGACCCTGTATGCTCCGTGTTCTCCGCCGACGCGAGTCAGCAAACGCCATGCGGTACTCTGGGAATACATGAGGTCAATTGATATTTGACAAGACTCTGCAAATGCAGTTGAGTTGCCAAGGCCTCACCCAGCTTCCGGTACGGCATGAGCCGTTGCGACATCCAAGTCATACACATTGCTACGATCTGAGCCTCATGCAGGCCACGATCCCTGGTTGTGATACAAAACGCGGCAATTATAACGAGCTTCGTCCTTGAGAACGATCTTCGGCTGGGTTATGTGATGCCCTAGGCGTAGACAATCAGCTCAGAGTTTGACAAAGAGTCTGCAAATGAGGTTTAGTCGACGAGATAATACCTTGACGTTCTGTCATATGTGTTGCCACGACCCGAAGCTCTTGCAGGCTGCCAGCCCTGTCTGTAGCACAACGTCAAGCAATCACGAGGAGCTTTCCCCCTGAGAATGATCTTCGGCCGGGGATGCTGCGAGTGCCACGCGGTGCCCTTGAAACGTAGAAGATCATCACAAAGTTTGAAAAATACTGCAAATGTGGTCGAGTTGGCAAGACGATACCTTGGCTCTGGTGCGGTCCGGCAAGCGTGTTTGGGACATTCATATCATACACGTTGCCATGTATTGGAGCTCATGCATGTTCGCGAGCCCGATCTGAGGCGCGACGGGGAGAAATCACGGCAAGGATTCTTCTGAAGTTTGATCTTCGGTAAGGTGATGCATTGCATGCCACGCGGCGCCCGTATTTTGGGCCAAGGATTGCGAACTTCAGGATAACCCTGCGTCCGGTAAGTGCGATACGACCCATTCGAGATGTTGCCGCCACACGCCACACACTGTATCATCTGTTAACGACAAGAGGGCCTCTTGAATCCGCCATCCGGCACGGTAGTATGCGAGGACCGATCAGGCGATCTCCGGCGAGCTGGGCAATGTTCCGTGAGATCGTCTGGAGACTGGAAAGTCCCAATGGAATGTTCATGATCATCCTCTGTGTACGCGTTTCTCGACCGGAGATACCAGAACGAGGATTGAAAGACATCACCGAAGGGATGAGAGAAGAATCGACTTGGAGAGTTCGCAACCTAAACTGACGCGGAATTGCTGTAATCGTATCTTTGAAGCATAACCATTGACAGAACTGGAAGATATTGCGTGAGCGTGAACTAGACCCGGCGACAATTGGCGAAGTATGTATAAGACACGCGATGTCGCACCGACGATTTCTTTCGCCAGTCAATCAATCCTCCCCCGCACTGGTACCTTGTAATATCTTCTGCTTGGGTTTCATACCGTTGCTGTCGTCTTCACTATGACTAGAAAAACTGTCTTCTCCGACGAGGAGCGCGATTGGATGGAAGACTACATGGATGAGTACCGTGAGAACTCGACGGAGCGCAACCTCAACGACTGGTTTCTCTTCTTGACGCCATTGTGGTTCTTGGCCTTTCCCGAGTCGCCTACGCCCGAAGAGCTCGCAAGTTGTGGTGGTAACGCCAATGAGGCGGCGATGCACCCGGACTGCGTTCAGCGCCGTTCCGAGCGGATGGAGGTGAGTAATTAGGCTTATCTCGTGACGATAATTCACTGACCTCCGTATGCAGCAGGTCCGCAACTGGTTTGGCAACAACTCCCGGGTTCGCCCTTCCGGTCCCGCTGTGCCTGGTCTGGCACGTCCGGCCCGCTCGTGCATTCTCAAACCTGCACGTAAGCCGAAGAAGCCGCAGCTGTATCAAGCATGGATGCGCGTTGCAATGGCTGACAAGGACCTGAAGACTACGTTCGATGAGGCTTGGAAAAAAGCGAAGGGAGAAGGCTGGTCAAAGAAGCAATCGGTATGTTCTTGTTCTGTCGTCCTTGATGTGAATATTTAACTTAACACATGGATTAGCTCAAATTCCAGCGTCAATTCGCCGATGAGCATATGCCACACAGCGACCCCATTACTATGGCCGCCGTGCATGCCTATCGTGACCACGGCTACCTGTTGAAGGACGAGTCACTCATCAGCTTCGACGATGACAAGGAAGAAACACGCTACCGACTGGCTTCCGCCAAACAAGAGTAGGTGGTGACCCCTATGTCTTGATTTTGCTGCTAATATGATCGCGTTCCTTCAGAGCTATCAACAACCTTCCCTTTACTTTGACAAGAATGCTTGACAGCTGGGCTCTCGAAACCGGATGGCACTTCTCGATCATCGCAGGCGGGCCGTTACCCAGCTTAGGCGGCAAGTTGAGGACATTATAGTAAGTCGACTCGGTTATGCCGAAATCGTGGGTTTTCAAGTAGATCTAATATCTTTCGATAGCTATGGATCAGGTGTCGATCGCGCGGGTCACAGGTTCGCGACTTCCAATGCCAAATTCCGGGAGGAATGGGAGGGCTCATTCTCCAGTTTTTGCGAGAGATCATGGAGTAAGTACCAACTTCCTACTCACAGTTTTCCATGTCTGATCTTTTTACTTAGCTAAAGAACAATGCGCACAACTTGATATCCGTTCCGCGGAGGACCGCGACTCCTCTGAAGACGCTGAAGCATCATCTTCTTCAAGCTGTGCTTCCGTCGCAGCTACCGATGAGCCTCAGCCCGCCTGCATCGCGGCTACCGTTGAGCCTCAGCCCGCCCCCGTCACGGCTACCGTCGAGCCTCCGCCCGCCCCCGTCGTGGCTACCGTTGAGCCTCAGCCCGCCCCCATCCCCGCTACCGTCGAGCCTCCGCCTGCTCCCGTCCCGGCTACCGTCGAGCCTCCGCCTGCTCCCGTCCCAACTTCCGTCGAATCTCAGCCCATCCCCGTCCCGGCTGCCGTCGAGTCTCAGCCCGTCCCCGTCCCGGCTGCCGTCGAGTCTCAGCCCGTCCCTGTCCCGGCTACCGTCGAGCCTCAGCCCGCCCCGATCACGGCTACCATCGAGCCGCAGCCCGCCCCCGTTGCTGGTTTCATTCAGGATGCTACGGGTGCTATTGCACGCCCAGGGTTAGCTGCTCGCGAGGTCTTGCAGCCTATGAACATAGACATGACATACATGGATCCCGCGGCCTTCCAATACCCAAATACCTTGAACTTCGGCACCGTGGATCCGACGGTTTTCTCCGCTTTTGATTCCAATTATGGCGCCATGGATCCTATGTTCTATGGTTCGAGTGCTTATCCTCAAGACTTCAGCTACATGAACGCACTTCTTGATCTCCCAAGCATCCCAGAACACCCCTCTGGAGCTGTAGCTGCTCTCCATTCGCCGGTGCCGCCGGCGTCTGTCGCCCTCCTTCCTCCGGTGCCGCCGGCGTCTGTCGCCCTCCTTCCTCCGGCTGCTCTTGGTTCTGCTCATCTTTCCCCGGTATCTACAAGCTTGTCTGAGTCATCTGCCACTGTGCCCACCACTTGTCAACCAATTTCTTCCGATGTTACAGGCAAAGCAGCTACTGCAAACGAACCGGATGTCCGCTCTTGTGCCGAAATCTTGCCTCCGCCCACTACCGCTGCGGATCCCAGCCCTACCCTGCCTCCGCCCACTACCGCTGCGGATCCCAGCCCTACCCTGCCTCTTGAGAAAGCGCGCGTAACATCCTCCAACTCTAATCGGCCTGTAAGCGTCCGCGTGTCCACGCGAACTCCCAAAATCAAGATTAACGGCGCAAACGGGTTTGTCGTTGACTTCTCGCTTTCCACTGCCAAGCTCGTCAAGCACATTCGGGCTTCCCCGGACCTGCCAGATTATTTTGTCGATACTGTTGCCTTCGTAGCGGACTCCGTGACGCGTGCCGACTTCCACGCCATGCTCCGCGCCTTCATTCTGTTTGAATCCAAGGGCCGCTTTGACAGCCGCAAGGTAAATCCCCGTCCTCAAATCCTTGATCGAGCCCACTACTCACCGGTCATTCATTCTCTAGGGTAGTACAACATCCGCAATGCGACCCTCCATGACCACTAAATGGATGTCGACGAAACGCACCGAATATACTGTCGTCAGTGCAAATCCTGTCGCAGACGCGCAGGCGTGGTGTGGCTGGTATACCGCAATTCAGCCCGATTGGCGCCGGAAAGACGCCATGCCGCATTCTCGCGAGCTTCCGATCGATCAGGCCCCAGACTTCCCGGAAATCAAGACCGGTAGAAACGGGGTTGTCGTGGTTTTGCTGACTTTGGTCTGGATCTTCCTTGGCGCTTCGGCGCAAGGTGATTCTGACGTGTGCAGCAAAGTCTTCGAAGCCGTTGACGACATGACATGGATGCTCACCACAGCCATGAAGGGGCGTGGAGACACGGAAACTGTGTCTCGGCCTCGCAAGTATGTGTGATCTTGTCATACCGGGATCATCGCTCACAGGGTTTCCAAGCAGAAGAGCTGCCAAACCCAATGACGAAAACCTGCAACCCGCGAAGTGCGTGCTCGATCCGTTTCCTGAAGTATCTGCTGACCCATGCATTCTGCAGGAAGATGCGTAGAACTCGTGCATAGATGACGAACATGCTATGCATACTCGCCTCAGCCTCAATGAACATTCTGTATACCTCGATTTTCCCTCACTGTGCCGCAATAATCGTGTACGTTATCTGTTTCGTGTTTCTCTACACCCTCTCTTGCACGCGGTTGTCCATAATTGTCTCGAGATCGTCCCTCTTCTAGTGTACGATTACTATTCAATATGTGTACACAGTATCTACATACCAACGAAAATCCGATCTGTGTTTCAAAACGTGAACTGGGGACATCGGAAAGATTGAGCCGCTAATCCATGAGACAGGGGAACATGCCACCCGATAGCGATATCAATACCCTCCAGGTAATATACCTACATCTGCAGCCAAAAATATGATCCGAAGCTGCAGGTCACAGCCCATTTATTACACGAAGTACCGAGACGACTGCCGCCAGCGGTGTTGCGGGATCATCTATGATCGAGGTCAGCAGGACCGTGATGACGGGCGCGGAAGAAGTTGCAGGAGCATGTATGATGCGGCAAGAAACCACGCGAGAATTGACGCAGACGAAGTTGGAGGATCATGTATGATGTGAGCAAAGGGATCGTGGTGCCCGGTGCCGGCGGTGTTGCGAGAGCGTGTATGATTGAGGCATCAGGGATGTGGGGACGGGCGCTGACGAAGTTGCAGGAATGTGTATGATACGGGAAGGAACCATGCGATGCTCGACGCAGAAGAGGGTGAGGGATCATGTATGATGTGAGCAAAGGGATCGTGGTGCCCGGCGCCGGCGGTGTTGTAGGAGCGTGTATGATTGAGGTAGCAGGGATGTGGGGACGGGCGCTGACGAAGTTGCAGGAATGTGTATGATACGGGAAGGAACCATGCGATGCTCGACGCAGAAGAGGGTGAGGGATCATGTATGATGTGAACAAAGGGATCGTGGTGCCCGGTGCCGGCGGTGTTGTAGGAGCGTGTATGATTGAGGCAGCAGGGATGTGGGGACGGGCGCTGACGAAGTTGCAGGAATGTGTATGATATGGGAAGGAACCATGCGATGCTAGACGCAGAAGAGGGTGAGGGATCATGTACAATGCAGACCAAAGTATTTCGGCACCCAGTGCAGCTGACGTTGCGGGAGCGTGTATTATCCAGGCTGGATCGCGGCGACAAATGTGTACGAAGTTGCGGGAGCATGTATAATGCGGTAAGGAGCCACGCGAATATTGACGACGACGAAGTTGCACGATTATGTACGATGCGGACAGAATTTCGTGGCGACCGGCACCGACGGTGTTGCGGGAGCGTGTATCATTGAGCCAGCAGGATCACGGTGACGGACGCGGCCATGCATCAGTTAAAGCGGACCCACTTCATGGTATATGTATTACGCAGACAGGTGAAGCAACGGTGGCCGGCGCGTGCATATTGTTGAAGTATGTATGATCAATACGATGTTGGCGGACTATGTACAACAGCTAGAGGTCGGGCGGTGGATTCGTATGATTGGGAGGACGAGTAATCGGAGTGGTGACATGCTGGATTATGTTCGATGCGCAACACGTACGGGGAGCTGGCAATGCTCATGTCATGGCGGAAGGGGGATGAATGATGTCGAGGAAGTTAAGGGGCCTTATGTATAGCGTGAAAACCACAAATGAGTGTGTACGTTTGACGACAGTAGTCACCAGCAGTGATGGAACAGCAGATGCTTGTACGGGGAGAACATCAAGGGCAACCTTGAACAGGTGAGGGAAGGCATTCTGGTGTGCCTACAATGCATGAATGAGCTGGCGAAATTTCAAGAATGATAGGCCTACTTACATCCCAGAACGTGATCAGGTCGCTTGTAGTTGAGCGTTCCAGATCGGATGTTGTGACCCCTAGCTGTTCATACCGGCGCATCTCCTCTTCAACAAGGCTCTTGTCTTGCCTACGGCATGTCTCTTCTTGCTGCTCAAGATCGGCAGCACTGGGCAAGGGTGAGGGCGAGGATGAACTCGAGAACAGTGACAAGCAAGACATCGTCGGAGAACCACGGCTTGATGCCGGCCTTTTCGAGAGGTTCAGAAGACGATTGAAGCCTCTTGTCTGAGCCGCAACCGCCGAGTTAGTGATGGAATCAGACAAAGAGCTGCTACGGCGAAGTGGCTCCGCATTTTTTGATGTGGGTGCGCTTGCACGACGGCTCTCACGACAATATTCCAGCATCTGCAAGCCAGACGTGATGAGCTATAACCATCGGGGACAAAGAGCTGAACACATACGGCGTCAATCATCCATGAACGAGCCTGTGCTGACTCGTTGGCGGTCCAATGTTCATTGATCCACTCGAGCTTCATGCCGGGGTTCAGGACTGGTGGCGCGTCACATATCATTAAGGAGAAGAATCACGACTTAACATATACGTACTCATCGCCAGAGCATAGATACGAGACCGGCGTGAGTACAATAGGTACTCTTTTAGTTTTGAAATCCCAACGTTGATGTAAGTGATCAGGTGTGGGAGTTGAGTACGAAGGTCCTCCCAGCCGTCGATGAGCAGTTCGTAACACGGAAGGGCAAGCGAGAGGGTGGGTGTCTTCTCAGCAGAAAGGATCTCTTGTGCAGCGTGAGGGTACCGGAGAATAAGGTAAATATCTCGGAGGACCCGCCTCTCATGCTCGTCGAGTAAATGAGCGAGATCGAGCTCATTCTCGATGAAGAAACGTGCGACAGCCTAGTAACTTCATTCAGCCATAGAGATGCGAGGTATGCATGAGTAACATACCGGATATAGCACAAGCAGACGAAAGATCATGAGAAATGTTGCTGACCATCGCGTCTCGCAGTCCCGTAGAAGCTGAACCTCCGGAAGCTCGCCTCCGGTTTGCAGGTCATCAGCCATAGAACCTTCGTCGAATGCCCTTTGGGGCCATGACTTGGTTCGATTGCCTTCATGGATGGAATGCTGTAGTCCAGCACGGCGCTGGCCAGAGCTACGGCAGTCTCCTACAAGCTTGCGGGTGCGGCCAAGTGGATCACCCGAGAGAGCGTCTCGGTAACGTTCCCATTCTTTCCGAACAGCGGGGTCAGTATCATCTGGGAGACTGTCGATGTATTCATCCAGAGGTTCAGTCGCATTGTCTTTCAGTTCTCCAAGAATATTCTGGACCGCAATGTTGACAACGTGCGGGAAGCATCTACCAGGATTAAAGTTGAAGAGCAACCACAGCGAAGATACTATTTCAGGCCCACCGTACGCGGTTTCCGTCACGATGAAACGGTATGTTAACAACCGTGAATTTACGCTCTAATTCTGCCATCATCGTCCCGCAATTGCTTGCGTTGTCAAGGGTTATCTGGCCAGTCTACAAATAGTCCCAGTTAGGCAGCCTGTTTGGATGATTAGAACATGATGGTACCTTCTCGAGTAATCCAGCCTCCTTCAGAACATTGAAGAATATATCCGCCAGGTTGACGCCCGCATGCGAACCCTCCACATAGCGGAAGGCGAGCAGTGCCGACTGCAGCTTGAGGCGACCTTCATTGGAGTCCCGTGATATCCAATGGGCCGTGATTGCGAGGTACGACCGTAGATTCGGATCCGACCACATATCGGTGGTGTACGAGATTCGCCCAAGGGATCGCTGGCGTAGTAGAATATGAGTAAGCATGATCGCGAGAGGTATACATGAAGAGTACACACCTTGAGCTCTCCTAGAAGGTCGGCGTGTTCGCGCTTATACAGCTCCAACAACACACGACCCATCTCTGTATTGCTAGGTATATTGTTGTCTTGAAGACCTGAGCCGGCACCGACATATGTAACGAACTCCCGGAAGGCGGGATTTTCCACAACGTTGAGTGACTGAAATCATAAGTTAGCAATGTCTCATCGCAATAGGCTCATTTGGTGGACCTGATCGTCGACGGCAATCCATTGCATCAACCTCTCGATCATCCCCTCAACCGTAAACGGCTCCTGCTCCCTCGGGGATGACGACTCTGCTCGACCACTATGCTGGTCCAGGATCTTCTTATATGCTTCCCATTCCGTCCCATGATGGCCTCTCAGATGACGCCGTAACGTTGAGACAACACCGTCGTAATTGCCCCATGTGCGCCAGCTATGCTTTCCTGGTCGTGTCTCACGGAGACATAGCCGGCATCCAAGATTCTTGTAAATCTTCTTGTTGGGGTGCTCCACGAGAGCTGGCCGCTGACGCATACACTCGACTTCGATGGTGGGAGGCTTTGTTTCATTCACGAGGGCCAAGATCCACGGCCAGACGTCCAGCGCAGCACGAGCTGAGGTGGTGTCACTGTCCGCGTTTGCGAAATGCGAGTCGTGAAGCTCCTGCGCGGATGTCGAGAAGATGTCCTGCTGCAGCTGCAGCGGTATCGGGACTGGGGTAACCATGGGGGTGTTTGCATGGAGATTGTCAGGTGTAGCAGTCTGCGAGGCGGCAGAAGGCCCAACTCCGCATGGTGCACTCGTGTCCGCCAAAGATGCAACCTAAACAATGGTTAGGACACACAGAACATCGAGCATGATAATGCTTTACTCACAGCAGCGGTCTGCTTTTGTCGCCGCGATGTCTTCGGTCTCTTAGACGCGGGCGGCGGATTGTCTGAGGAAGAACGTGTCCGTTTCTCTTGCCGTCGGGAGGGAGACACGTAGACTGCGAAGAGCGGCCTGTCCTCGCGTGGATGAGCATCCAACTCATGTGTAATGCGTGTATATGGTGCTGGCTCGGGTCCAGAGGAGGCCCTAGGTGTTTGTGGTTGGAGATAGAAGGGAGGAAGCGCGAAGGGAGCTGTTTGATGCAGTGTAGCATATGGCGGAGGGTAGTTCGGAGGCGCGTATGGGGCCCAGGACGTGTTGGAGGGCTGGCCATGATCCTGGGATGAGAAATGCGGGGGGGACATCATTCGGGCAAAGCCATGGGTTGCGTAGGCACCCGGGACTTCTGACTGACTCTGCATGTTCGAGGGGTTAGTTGTGAGCTCCTAAAGCACATACCGATCTTAAATTCCCCGCAAGGAACAGATATGTGCCCGCGGTGGGGTAGACATGTCATGATGGTGCAACAGATATATTGTGTGCCAATACGTGCACTCTGGTCATAGTATACATTGTTGCGGATTCTGATGCATTGAAAGGTGTATAGGCGCGAGTGTAGGCACTTCGGGGAGGTCAAAAGTTCAGAGTTTGTCGAGGAGACTGTCGAAAATGAGAATCGACGCCTTGGACGTGTCGCGTACACAAGATCACGTGATATCCTCCTGGGCCGGCTTTGAAGCGGCTCTGGGCCAACTCACTTGCACTGGGCTGACAGGGAGCCACGCGGCTCTGGGCTGAGCCGAAGCACGGCTCTGGGCTGGCTACGGCTCTTGGGAAACACTAGTGGGAGGCCCGCAATACTCGGAACTCCAGATGTCGACGCGAGCGCCGGGTCATAGTTTTCTTTTTCGTCTTTCCTACTCAACTGACTCGACCCGACTCCTTATGGTTCGAACACGGTACACTATGTTACGTGGCTTGAATAGCAAGACTCAAGCCAACTGGTGCAAGAATTGGATGGAGATGCGTTAGGCGCCCATTCGGCATCGGTGGCATCGTGACACCATATGTACACAGCTTCAACAGCATACCAGGCTCGCGCCGGTCCCTTTCACCGGGTTAGTTTCGTTTGCAATCTGATGTGGATCCTCGACAGAACAGGGGCGAGACTTGGTGTGATACACTTGTACATTTCGATGGACTCATTTATTGACGTACAGTGTGTTTGACTTCCATCTTCAGCACCTCACTATCTTCTGTTTCCTTGATATGGAAAAAAACCGCAGACCAATTGCATTGATGGTGCACTATTGCATTCACGGTGCATTGATAATAATATGTAGAGCCTCGACGGGGTGAGGACTGCTGTCAGGAGCGGTCGGTGGCACGAGGTCGCAGTCGTCCCGCGAGCCGATACTTATAATTAGTTGCTGTGGACACGCGCCAAACCCCCTGTTCAAAGGACTACCATGAGACTCAGAGAGGGCCGCTGCGTATGAGCGTTGCGCTCAAGCCCTCGAGACACCGTTGCCGGACCTGTTGACTGAGGAACCGTCGCCGATGAGTTGGGAAAGTCAAGGGGCGATATCCGACGACCCTATTCCGGCCTAATTCGCATGACGTGTCGGTAGCTCCGGGAAGTCCGTCGGCGCATGCCATGACTCGGACAGTGCAATCAGTAATAGAATGTATTATATATGAAGCCCAATAATCAACCCATGATAAGTAAACGTCCGCCTGTTTAGTGCTGCATTGCAATCTTGAAGTTCGTTAGGTCGACGCTGCCAAATCCGCTTGTATGCTCAGGAGACGCATCATGAGCTAAAGCCGTTGAGGATGTCCACGGCCTTGAGCGCCTCGCCTCGGGTGATGAAGTCGAGCAGCACAAACGCGGGAGCGCGACCAGCACCGAACGAGGTACAACCATTGGCGTCAGCAAGAATTCTGGAGGTTGCATGGTAAGTATATTGATGAGTAGCGAAGACGGGCGAAGGAAGAACTCACGAGGTAACGCCGTTAGTGGTCGCGGCATCTCTAGGGTCACTGGTGAGGATGCTATCGATGCCGAGCACCTCCTATGACACACACGCAGCGCGCATTAGTACCAAAACTGATCGAAAACGCCCAGAATAGCATTACCTTGTTCAGGTTGTGGTTGATCATGTACATGTGGTCGGCGGTGTCAAGCGGCCCGTTGATCCTGTCCACCTTGCAGGGGAAGGACGGGTCGGTCGACGAAAACGGCGGCTCCCAGATCATCTGGAACTCCGGCATGATGAAGTCGACATTGTCGGTCGCGTCGTCGGCGCCAGCGTCCATGAATACCACAACGCGCTTGCCGGATGCGATCATGTCGCCGAGCGTGGGCCAGTCTGACTGCTTGATCGGTGTCTGCGTGTATCACGGACGGATCAATGATAGGCATGCTGGAGCGGAACGAAAGATCTTACACCCGGCGTCGGAGGCACGAAGGCGATCTGATCGATTCCGGCCTCAACGAAGGCGGGTTTCCATACTTTATTCATGGAGAGACCATCACCGTTCGTGAAGAGGAGGGTAACCACCTCGTTCGGGTTTGCGTCCATGAACGTCTTGACCTTCTTCAGATAGTCGGATACAAGGCCTCCATCAAACAGAAACTACAGCTCATCAAGAAGTTGACCCGTGTCACAGAACGTGTCTACTCACGCAGCTCGTATGACAGAAGTGCAAAGCATCATCGTCAAGGGGGTCAGTATGAGCTTGCGCCTGGAGCATACGCGCGCCGAACTGAAGTTGCGACGGGATATCTATCTCCTGCGTCCTCGCAAGGGCTAGAGGATCTTTGGAGAAAAACGCGGAATCGTGCGAGGCGAGGTACGTGATGTTGGCGTAGGATCGGTCGCAAAACTCGGCGCGTCCATTGCACACCTGCGGTACGGTAAGTCTCTGTCATCCGAGCTGACTCTAATCGACTCGCCGTTGCCCGCTTGAACTTCTCCGGAATGATGGCTCCGTTCACTTGCGCGAGCGAACCAAGGAGGGTCGCCGCAGCGAGGAATGCCTTAGAAAGATGCATTTCTGACGGGATGGGCAGGTGCGACGAGCTTCAATCGTTTGGAGGTTGATTATAACAAGACGTCAAGGGAACGTGAGTACTGCGAGCGAACGAACGTGCGGCGAGCCGGCTAGCAGCAAGAAGAGACCAAACGCGTGAAACCACGAGAGAAGAAGAGGAAGAACGGCGACGAGCACGCGGACCCAGAAGAACAGAACCGGAAAAGCGAAGGCGGAATGACAGCAGACGCCCTCATCGCAGTCCGGATTTATAGGCATATGACTTTTGATGGCACACGCGCGTACGCAAGGCGTCCGATCTGGTGGGTGATGCGGCAACGCAAATCGGTGATGGGACCTCGAACGCGGTGGTCTCGACTGCATGATCAGAGTGTTGTCAGGTACACGGATCACTCAACGTACCGTGAAGAGCATCTGCAGGGGCTGTGAGATTGCTTACAAATTCACTCCGATGTACCTAGTCGTGCGTGAGCGCGAATTGCAAGCTTGGTTCATACATACACAGTGGTTTTCAATGAATACTCGGTCTATCGAGGATAGTGATGACATGTACGGCCCGCACCAGTTTCTGCACTGTCCTCAACCTTCAGCCCATTGAAAACGCTCGCCAAAGCCATTGTCGGGACGACATGAGATTGAGAAATGTGCCCTTACTTTCAGCCTCTGCTAGGTATGTTCTGGTTAGAGGACATGCATCTCCGGCGCATGTCGGCCCGGAACGAGGGGATGACATGTTTTCGCTATTGCGTACTCAGGATATACTGGCTACGAACGTCGTTCGATGCGACAGTTCAGGCGAAGATGCTGTCTATCTCTGCTGCGAACTTTTGCGGGGTTCCGCTGCGCCTTGGAAAGAAAAGGTTATCATACGCCCTATCATTTCAAGGAAGGCATCCTCACTTTATGTTTGACTTCTCCCCGGTCCTCGGTAATTCCCCTTCTTCGACAACAATGATTCGCTGCGGATCATCAACCCGCTCCCATTTGTATCTATCCTTGCCCCAGTCGGCCATTCGAGCAATTATCTCTCGCTTGAGCAAGCTTTTCTCGTCGACGTTTTTGTGGCTTTTGGTTTCAACGATGAAGACAGGCCAGGGCTGTCCCTGCCCAACAACAACGGCGTCATGGATGACATCGCCGCAGAGACGCCGCATGGCATCCTCAGTCGCGCTAGAAAGTGTCGTCACCTTCACGAGTAAAGCGGAGAATATGCGACGAATTGGACGTACATGGTATCAATAAAGCCTTGGTTTGTCTTGATCCAGTCGTTCGCTCGTCCTCGATATGCATAGCCGTCCCCATTTTCTCCGCTTTGGGACGTACCCTTCTCAACGAGCTCGAACAAATCGTTCGTATGATACCACCCATCAGCGCTATACATTGACTCATGCGGTCCATCGGGTGCCTCCGTGGGGAGAACAAGTTCGTAGAGAGGAATATCCTCTGAGCCGCCTTGATAAGGGATCATTTGCGCAAAGGTACCTGGGATGATGCGCAGAAGGCTGGCCGAGGGGCCGTATCCAATGTTGGAGATCATGAGGGTTGCTGTGGTGCAGTATCCGACGTACGATCAGGGTAGTGTGTGTGACATACCAGAATATGACTGACCACATTCTGACGTAGCGAAGTAATTCTGATGGGCATGAGAAAGTAAAGTCACGAGTATTCCCAATAGCAGACTTACTTGGAGCTTCAGCCCGTTTGTTTCGTTGTAACCCCATGCCTCGTCTTCACTCCCGAGGGGTGTACCCATGTACCAGATACGCCTCAGCTGTCGAAGCAATTGCAATACTTGTGCGTCTTTGCGAGCCTCCTGTAGAAGATTCGAGAGGAACGTGGAATACAGCATAACAGTGTTGAGACCGGCAACATTGACCAGAGCTTCAAGCTCCTTGGCCGTGACGGCAGGCCCGGAAGGTTGAACCGTGCACGACCCTGCTCGGATAGCACCAATCACGCCTGGGGATTGGATAAGAACCGGCGGTGCCGGTCTTGCACAATCGACTTACCGCACAGTGAACCAACATGGGCTAAGTTACCAAAAGTGTTCAAGAAAGTCGGCGACCCATACTCAACAACATCGAATGGCCCCCACTTGGCGTAAATTTGGTTGATCCATCGATGCGCCTGTGGAATTGTCTTCGGTAGGCCCGCGGTCGAACCGGACGTATGCCCGATAAATGCAGGATCCGTTGGGAGGACCGCCGGGAGCTTGTCGACGCGCAGATCCAACATGTTCAGTTCCGCGTGGGCGACGAGTGCATTGATATCAGCCCTCGAAATCGTAGAGAACACAGGAACAGTGAACTTGTGCGAGGGAGGTATGGATGAGACGTCGGAATCCTTGACGAATACGCGAGCCTGCGATGCGGCAAGCATGCTGGTTATCTGCCCCGCGGTGTAATTGGGGCTGAACAGCTGGGGTACGAATCCCATGGAGCAAAGGCTGAGAACGTTGACGATATCCGTATATTTCTTGCCAGTGAGGCTATGAGACATGTCAGCGCATTGTGACGCGCGGTTTCAACGAGAGTCGGCATACCAGCATCCAATGACATCTCCGGACTGGCAAACGGCCGGCTCAAGCACTTCGCGCCAGCGGATACAAGCAGCCGCAAGGTGCTGCTCCAGTTCGCGCATAGTGACCATGTCCCAAGAACGACCGTCTACGTACGGGCGGTATGCTGGCCTGTCGGCATACTGACGGAGAGCCTGTATGACATTGTGCATAAAGTGGTGGATCGAGGAAGGTGAAACCATCTTCAGTGATGTCAATGCAGGGGTGTCGTGGTTCGCCTCTGCCTTCAGGTGGACAGCAGTCGTATAATAAGGCCTGGTGAAACGCGGATGTAGGTATCACAGCTCCTTGTGCGAATGGAAGGTCGGGACGCACCAAAGGTAGTGGTGATGTTGACGAATGGCGACGTTCTCATCAACACTCCCAATTTGGCTCATGCGGCGCAGGACTGCCTCTAGGAGTGTCCATGAGCCCATACGTGATCGAAGCCCGATAACTTGCATGAATGGGATCATGCTGAACACAGGTATGCATGGTTCTACCGATGAGCTATCCTATGCTCCTTGCGGTACTGGCATTACCATGTGAAGAAGCTCCTATTGACCATCTTCCCAAGTATCGTCAACAAATGATTGGAATTGACGGGGGAATGCTCACATACTGCCGCAGCGCGCCTTTGAATCGAACTGTAAGGCTCTCGAACGCCTGGCGTTATGTAGAATAAGTAAACTCCACCACGTGGCACTCACAGACATCCAGGGGTTAAACTTACCGTATCTTCTGGGGAGTCGGAATACATCTTGCTCGAATGCATGAAGCTTGAGTATAATGATAATGCGATCGAAGGTTTACCTAACTCATGCTGACGATATGCTGACGATGCCACCGCCCTTGCACCGCCCCAACATGACGGATGGGACCGAGTTTAGACGTGCTTCCGTCCCCACAGCGCCCACACGTTTGACTCGGCCTCGTAGGAACTTCACTCCTTTTGCGTTGCTCATGGACACCTATTGGCACAACTTCTATATTGGGCTCTCCTTTGTCCTTGTGAATCTCAGGGTCCAGCACCCAGCAAATATCGGTGCTCAACTTGGCTTTTGTGGATGAGCGCTACGCTTCCTTGGTGTGGGAGCTAGCTCGCCCGCCGTTCGCGGGCAGTCGCGCAGTTCTTCGGGGTATGCAAACGCCGAGAGGGATACCGACGGAATGGAACGCCTGCAACGCTGGAGGATTTCATGGTTGATATCTTCGTACGATGTGCATGACGCTTACACAAAACTGAGCACCGATACGGGTAGATGAAGCTCTTTGGTGAGTAACTCGTATGAGAGATATTCGAGGATCCTTCACGAACAACGGACCCCAGATACCATATCAGATCAACGTCCCGAAGATGACGCAAGCTGTGGTGGAATTCGTCACAAGGGACCGCCAAGGAGTAGATTTCTCGTCTCCGAGGTTCGGTGAGCTCGTGCAGTACCTGCAGTCATATCAACTTTCTCAAGTCTATCCCACAGCTGATACGCTAGAAGTATATGACTGTGTATAGAGTTTGCTCCCATAGGACCTTGCTTTTCACATCCATTCTGTCGATTCTTGGACCCAAACTTCTGACGGGGCTGTCCGGTAACATCGTGGCACGGATTGATTCGAACCTCCGTACGCAGAACAGCGTCGATGTCCGACGTTGGACGGTCAGATGGATAGCATATTTGGACGTACGGGCTTGCACGAGGACATGCCTCTGAGGCTATTCATAGTGCGACGTCTGAACTCCTCGGGCATTCGTGCCAGGAGCAGTCGGAAACTCACACTCATGACGGTTCGGGAACGCTTTGGGATTGAACATGGCACTGTAGGTCATCATGATCCTCCGACTTCGAGATTCGGTCGTCTGCGGAACAGCAAGGACGAACTTATGGAGCAGCGTGGCACCCCTGGCAGCGCTGTGGGTGGGCATACGACTGCTCACTGGCACTTGAACCTAGCTGGGTATCCATCTGGTACAGTGTAGTATCTGTTTGCCAAATGCTGAGTAAGCGTTGGTTCGTACCTTCCTCTTACATCCTTCCGTTCCTGCCGTTCGCCGGTGTTTGAATGGCTTGGATCGCAACTGCAGCTCAAGGTGGAACTTGATTCCGCTACTTTCCCGGTGGGTGGTACCAGAATAGTGTCGTGGTCCAGAATAACCCCTCATACGAGATTTCGCAGCGTGCTCAAAAGAACTGAAGCGTCGTATATAATGCTCCGTGCTCGGACTGACTACAAGCGCTTGTGCCATGGTGCTCGTCCCTCGTCTTCCAGGTTGGGCTGGCGCCGTCGTTACTCGACTGATTTACGGCTTCCTTCAACGAACCGTTCTTCTCTGGAATGCCGTGGTATATGTGCGTCTCGATCGCTCTCTTATGTTCTGAGCCTTATACCTCGATAGCGTGAACCCACCTGCGTTTACGACCGCACTCATTTTTGGCATGCGGAAGTCGTGCGCGTGCTGCGTCGCATGCTCGAACTTTCAAACTATCCACCTGAGATGCGCGACCACTACATCCGCGTCTACGATGGGAGCATAATACCGCACCTCGGTCCCATTCCCGATGAGTTCGGGACTGTCTATAAGCCGTGCTCCATCATGGTGGATGATAATGGCCCGGCTGAGCTTGGTTGGGCGGTTGACTCATTGGAGAAGATGATTGTTCGATTCTATGCTGAACCCCTAGTATCCACTGTCAATGGATCGCCAGCGTCTCGCGATACTTGGATGCCCATCCTTGACAACTTCGTTCATGCCGGCGGCCAACCCGACCCAGACCTTGGCTGGGTGCAAATCTGTATCGATGCTCTCACGTGCGAACCATTACCCGCATTCGGTGGATCGATCGGTACCCAGACGTCTCAATTCATTCTAGGTATGTTGTCTCCAGTCGCAAATCCCATTCACGTATCTGATACATGCCCGACACATAGGTGCCGACCTGGACAAAACGGGCATGACGGGGAAGGCGTACTTTTGGCCGACACTTAGGTCACGCATGTCGGGAACGTCAAATATACAAACCATCAACGCTTGCATGGAGCGACTCGGCCTCGTGTCTCAGTGGTCGACTGTCACCTCTTACCTGGCCACTCTTCCTGCATCCCATTCCGCAACTCCTGAGGTAGTTGCAGTGAGCACTGTCCGACCAGAGCACAATGGCATTAAGGCCTACATCCGGACATGCGCCAACACTCTTGCAGATCTTATTCCGTATATGACTCTCGGTGGCAACCCTACTTTAGTCAATCACGACGGGGTACGGAGTGCTGTTGATTCTGTTCGGCTATTGTGGCGGCTGCTGTTCAATGTCGATGAACATACTGCCGTTCATTTGCATCGCCCCAACTTCTGGGCCAGTGGTATTCTGGTATATTACGATCTGGCACCCGGTCGTGCCTATCCGTTGCCCAAATTGTTCATCGATGTGAGGCACCGCTGCCAGACCGATGTGCAGATCGCGCGTGCTGTAAAATTGTATTTTGAGGAGACCGGCAATGATGGAATTGCCAGCTGGTACGAGGCTGAACTGAGCTCAATGTTGTAAGTCCTCTCTCCGTCGGGCGTTTACTCTTCTGTCCACTTACTTGATTGTTTGCAGCTGTCATCGTGAACTCGCCCAGCGTACCGGTGTTCACACTTGGGTCGGCGTCGGCGTCAAGAAATCGGGTCCTCGTATTACTCTTTATTATAGCCCCGAGGTGTTCTCTCCGCGATCGCAGTCCATCGCCAGGATCGCTGTGCAGAAAGACAAGCAGGGGTGACGACGCGCACATGTACATAAGCTGAGACATGTGAATTGTATCATGTCGTTACGCATCGATATACCTGCGACATATGTTAGTAATGTTCAGAATATGACTCTAAATGCGGGGAAGACAGTATACTGTCAGTGAAGGGTGACATCGCGCTTGCCAGACAAACTACATGGTCTTCACGGACCTCATTCCCTAAGATGCCACTACGCTGCACAACACTCAATGCGGTGAAGATTTCAAGCATGATCCGCGCCCTACTGCCATATTCAAAATATTTCATACCTCTTGCATAGTACATTCGCGTGTAAGCACCATCCTGAGGCTAAGCTACAGCACCATGATGCAATGAATCGATAGCACATGCCGGAACCTGGTGTTGTTACAGACATGTTCCACGACCCTCAGATCGAAGTAGATGGTCAGCTTCACCTCACGGTCCACTTTCGGTCCATTCTGAGGCGGATTGTATTCCATGACGCTACATCTCCGAATATCCTCCCTTCTGGCTCTCTTCGTCGCCTTGGACGAACTCAACACCGCGCTCTTTGACACTCGTGGTAGCAACAGCACTGGTGCCTATTTGAGTGCTAGAACCCAGCCCTGAACGGCGACTGTCCGTTCCAGTGACGAACCGGAGCGGATAGCTACGCTGATCGTTGCTTTTAGTGTTCGCCTGAGTACCATATTGTGATTCAATGGTGGTGTTGTTCGAGACACGAATGATGATGAGATTGAACGATACACCGATGATTTGAAGGAGCTGCCACCGACGAGGCGTCAGTTCACTACAAGTCTGAGAGAAAAACGTCGCTTACAGAATCAGATACTGCGTACACGGAAAGGCTATCACTATAGGACACCGTGGCCAATATAATCGTGCAAACGATGTAGATAACACCGGACTCGACGATTATACGCATTGCATAGCGTACGGGATGTCCACCGGACACATGGGTCGTGCGGGATGTCAGCGATGTGCTTCGCCTTGAGACCATATAGAGGCGGGCGGCGATGAGACCTGTTATTACGATGACCTTGAGAGCAATCTCAGACAGAATAACTGTACTGGCACCCACATGTTGTGGAAAGGTTGGTGCAGAGGGTCAAAACTGTGCCCGCATCTGTCCACACGTTCAACTTCTTGGCAGTCAAGGCGGCGTCGCCTTTGAAGTTGGCTTCTACAACGGGAACAGCAAGACCACATGCCGCTGTCCCAATACAGAGTAGACATGGAACGACGATGACCAGCCAAGATCGGCTGTAAACAATGAAACAACGGTAGATGAGCATGCCATCTCCGAGTACGACTTGAAGACAGAAGGTAACAGCCTGTTGATTCAGCGTCAGTTCATATTAATACCTGGAAAACATCGACGCACCCTCGTAGGATTGACCCAATCAGAGATATCCCCGAACCGCGCATCCGGCCCTCCAGGTCCCGTATAATTGACAAATCCATCCAGATTGTGCTTGAATAATAAGACCACGTCGAGGGTGCCGATCAGAAACATCCCCCACGACACGAGAACTAACGACCATCTCACGTCCCCGCGTCTCCACTGTGCTCGAGTGAAGAGTAGAGTTCGGGTGGTTTGAAAGAAGGTGGCCAAAAAGAGGCCATAGAACAAGGTCTCCATGAAAAGCGCTGTGAGCTGAGCTGCACCGAGCGTGAAAGCCATAATGACGGGGAAGATGCTACACAGAGACCGGCCGGTCGTTATCGCCAGGGACGAGAGAAAAGAGAGAAATGCTAACCGTACTAACGTCAGGCCGGGCCCACTGCAGTTAGTGGGCCGACTTGGCGTATAAAAGTCGGCGGAGTACTAGATTCGGAAAAGTTTACAAATAGACCATTCATGCGGCCTGAAACGATACGAGTGACGAGCGTCAAGTCAACGACCGATTCTCCCGTGGGCAGCGTGGAACGGCAGGAGATCACAACGAACGTCAGACAGTTGGTCAGAAAAAGAAGAGGGTCTTGCCTGCACATACAATCCGGTGTATTCAACATGGAACCGGAACCTACAAAGATAGCTCGTGGATGGTAGCGAGTGCTGTCGTCCGACGCAGCGTGGCACTACCGGTCCTGCATGGTCGCCGCAAGAACCACGTCCGGGCACGTTCAGTTGGTTGATATCGGAGAAATGCAACCATCTTATTAGCACACTGACACATGTTCCTCTGAGCTCCTCCCACGTGTATTCATCATTTCTATGCGGTCCAGGGGTGCATAATCGTTGAGTTCGTCGTTGAACTAGCGGCAAACCCAACTTTAGGGTCCTTCACAACGCGCGTCTGGTTTTTCGCGCTGCGCTCAACCTTTTCGGAAACGGCTGTAAGTAATAGTACTGCCACACCTTGCGCGCTCTTCTCGATTGATTCCATTCCGGTCACGAAACCAAGGCGAAAGTGTAACATGAGCTTCGCCGGACACTGGTCACATCGGTCAACGTACTGTCCCCCTGGCACCGAGGCTGGAAGTGGCAGGCGATACACCTCGATGCTGTCCGCGGCACAAAAGCGGGGGACTCTTCATTATTAGGGCATCGACGAGCAAGCGGCCCATATATGGTGGAGACGCGAGGAGGGTCCCCTCGCGCCATGGCTATCACAAGTAACCACGACGCCTCCAAGCCCGCCCGGCGAGGATGGCCCTTCTGGATCGTATTCCTCGCGCTTTGCCTCTGCTTGCTACTAACAGGGCTTGATCTTGTATGCTCTCTCATACTTCAGCGCTGACAAGGCGCTGACACTAACAGGCGTCGGTCGGCACTGCACTACCTGTCATTACAAGGTCTTTGGGAGGCAATGCCTCCTTCGCTTGGGTGTCCTCAGCGTACACATTATCTGCTACGGCGGTGCTGCCCTTATCAGGTCGACTCTCCGAGTTATTTGGGCGTAGAGACGTTCTGTTCGTCTTCATCATTTTCTTCACCGTCGGCTCTGTCATTTGTGCTCGAGCACAAACGATGGGGACTCTCATCGCAGGAAGAAGTACGTAATGGCATCATGATATTAGCGTCATTCCCGTTGTATGCATTCTGAACTAACTTTGGGGCATGGCCACATGTATCCAGCGCTTCAGGGAGTTGGCAACGGAGGCATTCAGTCATTAACGTCCATTGTTGTGGCTGACCTGATGACCCTGCAAGAGCGAGGAATGTTCAACGCCCTCCTTGGAATGTGAGCATTACCATTTATCATTCACACTTGATCTTGCGCAGCTGACGGTGATACCTCGCAGAGCCTTTACAACGGCAAGTCTGATGTGAGTCCGCTGCGATCAGGATTGTGGTCCAACCATTTATGGTCTTTGGTCATTGAAGCGGCCCGTTCATCGCTGGCGCTATCGCGCAAGAAACTACATGGAGATGGTTAGTCGCTATCCATAATCCCGAGTGTGAATAGTAAGTAAATACGATGGTCTTCTAGGCTTTTCTGTGAGTACCTTTGAGCGCGTGGGTCGCAACTCAGCGCTGTATATCGTTTAGCAGCATCAAATATTGAGGTTCCTGCTCTCTAGATATGAACCTCCCGCTTTGCGCAATCGCGTTGTCTGTCGTGTTTGTGTTCCTCTGTCTTAAGAAGCCCGAGATTGGAAGCGCCTCAGAGACGTTCGCCGCAATGGATATACCGTAAGCTTCATACTGTTATTAAGATACTTGTGCTACGTCTGATACAGAGTAATGATAGGGGTAATATGCTGATAGTAGCCAGCACCACGGTCTGCATCATTGCATTGACTTGGGCCGGCGCGACTCATCCTTGGACATCGGCATCCGTGCTTGCACCACTAATTTTGGGCTTACTTGGTCTCGCAGGAGCCTTCGTGTACAAACTTACGATATCCTCTCGTCCTTTGGTGAGGATCGCCGACCATGACAAGAATTTATATCACCTCAGATTATGCAGATTCCTCTAGGCATACTCGATAATCGTACAAGTCTCAGCGGGTACGCCGCGCTCATCCTGCATCTAATATACAGTTCATTTACCGTCTACATCAGTTACGTTCAGTCATTTCTTCATGGCATAATGGTCTGTCGGAGAATGAAATAGAGGTGCACCGTCGGGCGCCGATACACGAGGCTACTACTCGCACATGGACACCATCATTAGTTTGCTGTTTTTCCTTATCATCATATATGTTGTTGATCCCCGGTAGGATACCGTTCTCTCACTTAAGCGTAGCACATTCGTTTAGATACCTCAGAGCGTTTCCCGCCTCTGAGGTAAGATACCATTTGTCGAGTCCCCAAGCATGTACTGACTATCCTATGTACAGTCTGACTTCCGTCGTCGTGTCTAGGTAGCTAGTACAATATATAGAGCGTTTCCCGCCTCTGAGTCTGACTTCCGTCGTCGTGTCTAGGTATACTACACTCCCGACTTCAACATGGTCATGGCTGTCGGGTTCTACCTGTTAGTAAATTCTATCCGTTGCTTAGGCGACAGCGATAAACTAGATATTTCCTTCGACAGTCCAGCATACTTCCAAGCCGTCAAAGTCGCATCACCTTTGCACAGCGGCATATTTATCTTCCCGATTGTATGCGTCATCTCTCCTTCCGCCATCCTTCAAGGAATATTCATATCCAAGACGGGAAAATATTGGATGGTCGTGGGCGCGCCTTCCTTGTCTGGAGTTTAACCTTTGCTCAGTCCAGTAATTGTCTAGCACCTCATTGGCTGGAGCTTGATGCTGGTAGCTCTAGGCCTATTCACCATCATCGATAGAACATCCTCCGTTGGGGAAACGGTTCCGATGCAAATGATCATGGGCATCAGCTTCGGCTTCCTTTATGCGACAACCTTCTCTGTCCTTGCACCACTACCCCCAACGCTCAACGCACAAGCGCTTTCATTCCTCATGTTCGTCCGGACATTCTCGCAGGTCCGTTTTTTACGCGAACTTCATTTGGCCAGCGCGAGGTTTACAAAGCATCTTGTCAGTCATGGGGAATCGCCATTGCAGCCAGTGTTCTGCAGAATGAACTGCTCGCGCGCCTGCCGCTGTCAGCCCTCCGCGACGCGCTTCCAGATCACTCGTTTTTGCCAGGGAGCGGCGACCTATCTTACGCCCTCATTCCTCTCATCAAGCAACTACACCAGCCGTTGCAGGACGAGGTGCGGGACGCGTTCGCGAAAAGCCTGCGAGTGGTGTGGATTCTGCTCCTAGCGCTCGCAGGCGCAGGGTGGGTGTGCGTGTGGGGGGTGAAAGAACTGACACTGCATACGAAGAAAGATGAAAGATGGGGGCTGGATACCAAGGAAGCGGGCAGGGAAGAAACCGACGTGGGGCTGAACGACCTGCAAAGTGCCCGCAAGAACAGCGAGCCGTGAATATCTCATAGCCAAGTGCGATGGTGCTAATCGAGTTCTCATACCTCATACAGGATTACATTCGCGGACTCGGACGTGGATGTTCCATCAGGAAACACCCCCTCTGTGAATTAGTATCATAAAGGGCCAACAATGTCAAGTAATTACTAGACCATCCATGTAGATAAAGCTGTATTGGGACCTTTTACAGTATATACCAGCACATACCAGCACAGACGTACAAAAAGTAGGAAATATGGAAGGTCCCCCTGAGCATATGTCACATTTTTGGTGAAATGTGTACAAATATGTGGATTTTTATTCACTTTTTGGGCATATTTTGGTGATCTGCAACATCCATGGGCTCTCAAATATGACCATAAACATGTCACATCTTGTTAGATATCTTCAGAGTTTGGTCATTGGTACATGACATTACATCCACCCATTATATTTGTATGCATATATGTGATTCAATTTCCTCCTTATCATACCTCATGAAGTTCAGCAGAGGTTAGTCCACGACGCCAGAACAGATGACATCAAGGGATATTGAACGAATTCATTACGACAAGCTCTATGTTAACACTAAGCCGACCGCGGTGCGCGTGTCGAATCGGCCATGGTGCACCCACTGAGCACGTGGTATCGGACGCCGTGAG